>NW_024423564.1:36481915-36538072 GCF_017311325.1 Ursus maritimus | reverse complement strand
TAGGGACTGCCTGGGAAGTCATCTGTAGTTGTGTGTTTTGTGTACTGCATAGAAGCTTGGCAGAGGGGATGAAGGGATTGAAATCCCAGGGAGGTAATTTTTCTAATTCTCCTGCCCAGATGGTGCTCATTTTCCAAATACATCTGCCCATAGTGAGTATCTTTTTCTAATTTACTCAAAGACACAGTTCATGGACCATATAGATGGTTCTATTTTAAGAGGATCACTGACTGATATGGAAAGAACACAGTGCAAGGGTGAAAACAGGGATATAATTTAAAAGTACTGTAAAATTCCAGGTGAAAAGTTATAGTAGTTTGAATAGGACTATAGTGGTAGAAACTCTGAGAAATGCTCATCTTTTGAACATATTTTCCCCCAGTTTTATTGAGAAATAATTGACATACGTCACTGTATAAGTTTAAGGAATATAGCTTAATTTGATTTACAGATATTGTGAAATGATTACCACAATAGGTTCAGCAAACATTTATCTTCTCATAAAGTTACAATCAAAAGAAAAAAATGATTTCTTCTTTTGATGAGAACTCAGGATTTACTGTCTTAACAACTTCCCTATATATCATATAGCAGTGTTAGCTAGAGTTGTCATGTTGTATGTCACAGTCCAGGTACTTATAAGTGGAAGTTTGTACCCTTTGACCACTTTCCTCCAATTCCCCCTCCCCCCACTCTCCACTCCGCTAACCCCAAATCTGATCTTTCTATGAGTTTGGTTCGTTTTTTGGTTTTGCTTTAGATTCTACATGTAAGTGAGATCATACAATTTTTGTCTTTCTCTGACTTACTTCACTTAATGTAATGCCTTCGAGTTCTATCCATGTTGTTCCAAACGGTAGAATTTCCTCATTTTTTATGGCTGAATAATATTCCGTAACTTCTTTATCCATTCATCTGTCCATAGATACTTAGGTTATTTACGTATCTTGGCTATTGTAAATAATACTACAATGAACATGGGGGTGCAGATATCTTTTTGAGGTAGTGTTTTCATTTCCTTTGGATATATTCTCAGAAGTGGAATTGTCATATGGTAGTTCTATTTTTAATTTTTTGAGGATCCTCCATAGTGTTTTCCATAGTGCCTATCCCAATTTAAAATCCCACCAATGGTGTACAAGCGTTTTCTTTGCTCTACATCCACACCAGCATTTGTTATCTCTTGTCTTTTTGGTGCTGGTCATTCTAACAAGCATGAGGTGATATCTCATTGTTGTTTTAATTTGCATTTCCCTAATGACTAGTGGTGTTGAGCATCTTTTCATGTACCCATTTACCTTTCATATATCTTCTTTGGAGAAATGTTTATTTCGGTCCTTTGCCCATTTTAATTCATTTTTGTTGCTATTGTTGTTGTTTTGCCATCGAGTTGTGTAAGTTCTTTATATATTTTTGATATTAACACCTTATCAGATATATGGTTTGCAAATATTTTTTTCTCATTCTGTATTTTGTCTTTTCACTTTATTGATGATTTCTTTTGTTTTGTAGAAGCTTTTTATTTTTTTATTTTTTTAAAGATTTTATTTATTTATTCGACAGAGACAGCCAGCGAGAGAGGGAACACAAGCAGGGGGAGTGGGAGAGGAAAAGGCAGGCTCATAGCGGAGGAGCCTGATGTGGGGCTCGATCCCATAATGCCGGGATCACGCCCTGAGCCGAAGGCAGACGCTTAACCGCTGTGCCACCCAGGCGTCCCTGTAGAAGCTTTTTAGTTTGAGGTAGTCCCGCTTGTTTATTTCTTACGTTGTTGCTTATGCTTTAGGTGCCATAGTGAAAAAATTGTTACTAAGCTCATGTCAAGGAGATTTATTCCTATATTTTCTTTCTAGGAGTTTCATGGCTTCAGGTCTTACATTTAAGTCTTTAATCCACTCCTAGTTAATTTTTGTGAGTAGTGTAAGATACTGGTTCAATTTCATTTTTTTACATGTAAATATCCAATTAACCTAGCACCATTTATCGAAGAGACTGTCTTTTCTCCATTGAGTGTTCTTTGCTCCAAAGATTCAAATATTAACTGGCCATATAGACTTGGGTTTATTTCTGGGCTCTCAATTCTGTTCTGTTGGTCTATTTGTCTGCTTTTATGCCAGTATGATACTGTTTTATATTGCTTTATAATATAGCTTAAAATCAGGAAGTGTTATGCCTCTTGGTTTGTTCTTTCTCAGGATTTCTTTGGGGTCTGTAGTTCCATATAAATTTTAGGAGATTTTTCTTTTCTACCTCTGTAGAAAGTGCTGTTGGAATTTTGATAGGGGTTGCATTGAATTTATAGTTGATTTTTGATAGTATTGACATTTTAACAATATTAATTCTTCCAACTTACAGACATAGGCTATCTTTCCATTTATTTGTATCTTCAATTTTTTGATCAGTGTCTTGTGGTTTTTATTGTAGAGATTTTTCATCTTTTAAATTTATTAAGTTTTTAAATTATTTTTGATGCTATTATATATGGGATTGATTTCTTTATTTCTTTTTCAGAAAATTTGTTTTTAGTGTATAGAAATGCTACTGATTTTTGTATGTTAATTTTATATCCTGGATCTTTACTGAATTCATTGATTAGATCTAACAGGGTTTTGTTTTGTTCTGTTTTTGGTTGAATTGTTAGGATTTTCTATGCATAAAATGATGTCATCTGCAAACAGAAACAATTTTACTTCTTCTTTTTCAGTTCTGACACTTTTAATTTGTTTTTCTCTCCTGGTTGCTCTAGCTAGGACTTCTAGCACTGTGTTAAATAGGTGTGGTAAGAGTGAGCATCCTTGTCTTTTTCCTGATCTTAGAAGAAAAGATTTCAAGCTTTCACCATTGAGTGTGATGTTAGCCTTGAGTTTGTCATTTATGGCTTTTATTATGTTACAAAGTGTCCATTCTATACCTAATTTGTTAAGAGTTTTTATCATGAATGAATGTCGAATTTTGTCAAACGCTTTTTTCTGTGTCTATTGAGATAATCATAAGATACTTACATTTTATTCTTTTGATGTGATGCAGCGTCTTAATTACTTTGCTTATGTTGAGTCACCTTTGCATCCCAGGGATAAATCCCACTTGATCATGGTGAATGATCCTTTTAATGTGCTGCTGATTTCAGTTTGCTGGTATTTTATTGAGAATTTTTATACCTATATTCATCAGAGATACTGGCCTGTAGTTTTCTATTCTAATGGTGTCCTTTTCTGGCCTTGGTGTCAAGATAATGCCAGCCTTGTAAAATGAGTTTGGGAGTGTTGCTGGATATATTTTGAAGATGGAAGAAACAAAATTTGCTGTTTGATTGCATTTGGGATCTTTCACATTTAGACTCTTATGAAATCCAATAGCCCTACTCAATTAGAGCTTTCCATCCTCTTGGACATCATCTTCATCCATTCTCCCTGATGCTTACAAAACTTCAAATGTATTGCCTTTCTTTCTTATCATTAAGGATTCCAAGTCCATCCTCAATCCTGGACCTTGGCACTTGTTATATTCTACCATGAAACCCTCTTCCCTCAGACCTTTGCATGGCTTATACATTCTCATCAATCACTGAACTCAAATGTTACCTGTATAAAGAAGTCATCTCTGACTATATCATCCCCAGGCACTCGTTACCTTTCTCTTGATTTGTTTTCTATACATAATTTATCATACTCACTAATAGGTAATTATTTATTTGTTTATTGCCAGTCTTACTAGAATCTAAGATCCATGCCATTAGGAACATTATCTTGACCTAAAACAATAGGTATAGGAATTGTTGGAGCCTGTAGACATTTACTGAGAACTTCCATTATCATTCATAGTTTTGACTACTGTCTGGAAATAAAATTCTTCTCACCTTTTTGAATGAAATTAAATGCTAATGAAGTAGACTTGCGTTGCACAAAGTTGTGAAGAGGGTGAAAGTTTCTTATCTTTCTCCACTCCATTTCCTTTGGGAGCACGTAGGGCATATTAGGGTGTATAATGGTATCTATTCATTTTAAATTTACAGATGCTCTGCTTTCGCACACTTACCTTGGAAATTATCTGATATTGATAATACCCAGTTATGTCACAGATTATAAAAAACCAGGAAGATAAAAATAAAGCAAGCTTACATTAACAGAGACAATCATTTAGAATGAATGTTAGTTCTGTGCTGATAGTATAATATTTTGTTATCCAATAAAGAACATCAATTATGTACATGAAGGGTACATAATTGTCTATTTATAAGTCCTGCCTAGGGGTAGTTTAATTCTATTGCCAAGCTGCTAGAAATTCAATTGATGCAGTGCAAATCAATGGTCAATGCTAATAATACAAAGTTTATGAGATTTACATCCAAAACAGAGGCTGTTACAAATAACATTTCAATTATTAGTTTTCCTGGTGGTCTTTAATAAAAGAGATGAAATAGTTATCATTGTAAAGCCCTGGTTAGATTTAAATTTTCTTAAATATGCATGCCTTTATTAAAAACATTGCAGAGTGTTATAGTAAATGTTTAAATGTAAATATCTCAGTTATTTCAGACTCTTATTGCGTGCTAATTGATATATAGAAAGCAATTTCAAATGATAAGCCATTCTTCAGATACCTACAGTGAAATAGACAGTTTGGCTTTATTTCTTTCTGCCTTACTCCCAAAAGAACAAAATACATTGACACTATCAGAATCTCTACCTTAGAAAACAACTCCTGAGCTGGCAGTCACTAGAAATGAGAGGCTCAACCCTCTGAGTAAACTCAAAAAAAAAACCCAACAACATCAACAAAACAACCTACTCAAAAAATAAAGTCAGGGTGAGCTTCAATAGAGTTCATTTAAATTCCTACACATATTTAGCAAAATTTGTATGAGTGAGCAAGGAGATAAGGAAAGATGTAAATGTGCGGAACCACGATGGCGAGATGAATTTACGCTGCGGTCATCTACGTGTGATCTCACTTCCCATTGACGCAGTCTCTAACTCATCTTACTAGAAGGGCCTTCTATCTAGTCGGCCTGCTTCTAGTCTTACTTTTACTTTCTTAAAACCCACCGTCCTTGCTAAGGCCAAAATAGTCTATTTGTCAAGTCATATGAAATTGTCATCCAGAAATTGTATTCTCAAAGAAGCCCTTCCTAACACCCAGGTTTGATCATTTGTATCATGAGCTTCCTTCTATATTCATATTGTGAATATGAATTAAGTATTCATATCTCTTTCTCTCTGTGCGTAGACTCTAAGTTCCTCAAGAGCAAGGAACTGTTCTATTCCTGTATCCTCAATGCCTAGCAGAGTTCGTGGCATAGAATAGATGATACTCAAAAAGCTCTGTTACACTGAACTGATATGATAAAAGCTTTAACGTTGTAAGTTTATTATTTCTTGGTTTGGTTTTCAAAATTTTTTTTAAAATGAAAACAGGGGGCTTGGGATGAAAATGCTTCCCCAATTCCTATGCACTTCTGTAAGAGTATTTTTCATATTCCAGGGTTTTTGTTTTGTTTTTTTATGACATGAGGTGGTCTACTTCTGCAAACTTTATTTAAAAAATATTTTTTTTAAATATTATTAAAATACCTTGAGTTCTTGTAAGGTCTCAAACTTGTAAGGTCTCAGAACCATCACTACATGTTTTAGCTCATTACCAAGGGGCTTCAGTGCAGCGTATCTGTTTTGTTTCATTTCTTGTATTAGGCAAAAAGAACAGTGACTACCATGGCAATAGAAAATACACACTCTAGGAGATCTGTGCTTCTTGGCATTTTATTGTGTAATTACAAAATCTAAAGAACCGATGAAAGTCTTAAAAGGTATGCTTTAGTATTTACCTACACTGTGATAATTTTGTGATTAAGACTTGGGCAAGATGGACAAGGTCTTGAAAAGGAGGATCTCCTTAATTGTTTCTCATGGACTACCACCCAACTGTAGTCTAGGTGACTTCTCTTCAGCTGCATACCTTCAGTCCCCCATTGAGTTTGATATAATATCAGTGCTGTTTCTCAAGGAGCACTGCATGATTTTTTGAGTCCCTGGAGCCAGCCATTGACTTGTAAGTCTCCATAAAGCTCTACAAAGCATAAGCTACTCTTGAACAAAAAGCATTGTGCATCCATTGTCCCTGGAGAATGACTGTATAAACAAACCTCTCCTGGAGATCAGCATGCCATTGAAATACAATTTGCACCTGGTGGCAAAAGTTGCAAAAAGTCAATACTTGATGAGGGAGAACTTTTAAAACCCTTGAAACAGCAGAGTGGCTCAAGGCTATTTGTTGTATTTGCAATAAAAGTGTAATCCAGTGTAATATGCAGGTAGTTACCAACTAGAGAAAGCCAGCTGTGATACTATTGAACAACATCCCTCTCTCCCACCAAATGAGCTGTTAAAAGAACAAACAGAACTGGTAAAGGACTAATAAGAACTTTGAAAAAATCTTCAGAAAAGGTTACACATCAGAGGGATTCTAGAAGCTGTAACAATTACAGAAATCTTGGTGATTCTACCATGTACATTTCAAATACTTAATTCTAGGTTTGGGAGATGCCTGAAGAGGAAAAGCTGTTTGTATGCTGAAAGAAATTTTGGTGGGGAAACATTAAACTATACAAAACTTATTTATTTAAAAAAAATTGGAAACAAGCATGTTTGTTAGAAATACTGCATTTTGTGTTTTTATAAACCTTATGTTACTACCATCTGTAACATTCTACTTTTCTGGAATCTAGCTGGTTTAATTTGGAGTTGATGTTAGTTCACTACACAAATTTTTACATATAACACTCCCTTATCTGTAGTTATGGTGGGTTTCTGAATAATATTCCATCATTCCATGCAAATGATAGAAAAGGCATGTTGTCCCTTAAAATGTCCAGTGCTTTCAGAAGTAGGATTTATATAATGAGGATCTGAAGGGATTAGAAATGATTAAATATCTAAAAGGATAAAGAAAACCTAAGATTTTAAATTCACATGTTGATTTTTCTTTAATTTAGTAAAGGGGTGGGGCACCTGGCTGGCTCCGTGGGTGGAGCGAGTGACTCTTGATCTTGGTGTTGTAAATTCGAGCCCCACGTTGGATGTAGAAATTAATTCAGTAAAGGGATAGTGATTCAAATGAAATTTTTTAAAAAAATGTTCTAGTTCCTCTGGTGTGTGTAATTTCTGTTTTTAAATGAAACTTCAAGAAATGAAGAAAACCCCTTAGTTCTCTAGTTAAGAATACACAGCAGAATGCTTTTAAGTACTTAAATCAGAAATTGCTTTTGTCTTAGCTAATTGATCACTGGTTATTTTTCTTTTCTTTAAATCTGGCAAGTTTTATTGAGTTGTTTGATATTTTTTGAAATGAAAATTGGGTACAGGAGTTCTGGAGTTGGAACATTCTTTGATATAGGAAATATAAGTCAGAGAGGGGCTCACGGAGCAAAACCCCAATAATTTAGGTTTTTCTGGTAAAGGCAGAACCGTGGGAAGTAGAGTTGGTTTGGATGATAACAAGCTCAACGAGGGCGGGTTGAGTTTGAGATTTGGGTGGGATTTTCAAGCTTAAATACCTCAAAAGCATTTGATATATGAACTTAAACATGAGTATAGAAAACAGAAGTGGGAATGAGGGATGCTATTTATTAATATAGATATGAAAGTCAGAACCCTGAGGGAAAAGCACTCTGCCTGTTGGACGGGGATTTTTTTTTTTTAAGTGATAGACAATGTCCACAATTAAAACATATGAACAGGAGAGTGAAAAGTAAGAAATACTAGAGATAGAAAAGCTAGTGGTTGCTCAGAAAACCATTCAAAAGAGAAGTTTCCGTTGAAGGATGGCCATTATCAGAGCTCAAAGTTGTAAGTGGAATGAAGAGAGAAAAAAATTAGAATAGATAATCAGAGTTGTTTATAATCTTCAAGAACCCTTTAGTAAAATGATAAGTATTTTCCTTCTTTCAAACACTAAGTAGAAGTCATGGATTTGCTAAGAGCAGATGTCTTCTTTAGAAGAGGTACAGAAATAAATGTCAGTTTTTATGATTTTGCCTTGTCTTGTTAAAAGGAGTATACTTTTTGACACTTATGGTAAATCATTTGTAACATGAGATAAGTCTTGTGTTGATTGAGTTGTTTACTTTAACAGTCAAACTACCTATTTGAAACTCAGCTACAACTTTTTAAGCATTTTTTATTTAACGAAATGGAAGTGAGTGATAAAATTGATATCACTAGTACATAGACATGATTCTGTGAGTTGAATTTCCCCAGTCTTTGAAAGAAGTAATTTAATTTAAGATTTTACTCAATAGAGTAGTGACTAGGCTGTTGGATTTATATTAAAAAATTTTTCAAGAAGGCATGGCTTTAGATAATATGTCTAAATTTCTTAAAATGAGACCAAATGATGACATTTTATAGCAGATACATATTTTCTTCTAAAATTTTCTATTTTCCATCCCCTCTTTCATGTCATATTGGCTTTTATATCATTGTTCATTATTTTTCACTCATGAAAAAGTACCTGGTGCTATCATTTTTTTTTAGTATAATTTTAGAAAGAAATAAGAAATCTTAACATTTGTTGTGGTTTCTAAAGTTAAGACTGAAAGACATAGAAGTAATTTTTCCCCCAAATTCCCTTCTATACATCTTTTCCAGAGAAGATGTAAGTTCTCCTTATTTAAATAAGTACTTTATAATGTAGATTAGAATGAATGTTTTATTCTAGTATTTTAATTTTTAAACACTCTGAGGTTGTTTTTCCAGTATAATGTTATGCAAAAGCTGATAATTTTCAAAGAAATACTCAGAAATTGTGTTTCCATGTTAATTGATGCATACCTTAATCATTTCACTTGACCATCAATCTCTTAGGAAATGCTGTGTCTTTCATTTATGTAAACTCAAAGACATACACAATGCCCAGTAGATACACAATAAGTACCTGATATTTGCTGAGCAAATCAATGGAATGAATACTGTCTATGTTTTACAAAGATTATATGTGTGTGTGTATATATATATACATGTACATATATATATACGTGTACATATATATATACGTGTACATATATATATACACACACACATATACACACATAATAGATACATATATATGTATATGTATTTGCCATATATATATATGCACACATATATATTTATATATATTTCAGTACTACTAGTACTACAGTAGGGTTTTAATAAATTTTTATTGAATTTAAACAATCTGTTTTAAAAGTATCACACAAAGCTGCTTTCCCTTCTTACCTCTTTAACCAAGCTTTCTACTCCTACTCTACAACACAATATATTTTTCTAGTTTAATTTACAACCATTATTTTGTTTATTAGAGATGACCTTGCATTTTGTTTGTTTAATTTACCATATCTGGAGCAATTTATAAATACTAACTATGATCTTTATTGAACTCTGAAGATAAGCCAGTACCCAAGAGTAGAAAGGCATCAACAAAGAATTGGCCAGGGAATCAGACATTCTGTAGTCTCTGATCTGCTAAGAAGGATGTTTCACCCCTTGATCTTCTGTCTCCCCACCTGCACCCAAGAAGAAATTATACATGTCCTTCTCAACTCTATTATTGTATCAAGTTCTAAGAAATAGTAATAGTAATAATAATAGAATAGTTAATTCTCAATAGAAACTTTGTTCATAAAGCTTAGAAAAGCTAAATTAAATTACACCCTACATTTCATAGGCCTAATATTTTATTTTACTTTTGTTCATTGAGTGGAAAAATTTTGGACACAGTCTCTTCTGAAATGCTCCTGATAATTTAGCCAACATGTATTTGATAAATGACTTATGTTTCTAATACTAATTATGGCCAGAGGCAATGTTATGGGTGATCGTTTCAGATCTGAAAACAAATCAAATAATATGTAATTTCCAAATAGGTTTATCTTTTCAAAAAGAATGAATTACTTTTTAAAGTTTTATCCTTTACTTGTATGTATGTAGATTTATATTTGGTCTTATCTTTCTAAATAGAGGTCTAATAATACAAGTTAGCATTGTGTTCAGAGAATTACAAATCTCATATAGCTGTCTAACACTTTCAACTTAATACGCTTTCACACTTATTAACTCATTTCATTTTCCCAAAAAGACATGGGGAGTAAATAGACCAAGTATTAATTTTGCTGTTTATAAAATGGGAAGAAGGAGGCGTAATGCATATGAATAATTGTTCTGAACAAAGCGGGGAGTGTAGCCTCTCTTGATCTGCAGACCTCTAGTCCTGGGTCCTTAATTCCAACTGAAACCAGTCTGGATTTCAGAGTCTGATTATTTGGAAAACTAGTGTACCTAGAGCAGTCAGAGAGAAGAATATAAGTAGGTATTAAAACTTTGAGACTCTTTTAGGAATCTCCAGAAATAAGAAAGGTCCAACAGTCATCACGGAGGCATCAAAGGTCATCGTGCTGTGCTGTAGGCATTAATATTTTAAGTCCCTCATTTGCACACATAGAGCAGAAAGGCCTGGGAATATTCTTGGTGACAATTAGTGGACTGAATTTTTGAGTATGACAAATCTCCCCATCTTCAATGAATGGTCTCACCGTAAGAGAAGTTCTCTCTTTTGGGTAGCTATAAAAATCCTTTTATCATCAAATTTTTTAGAAGGAAATAAAAGTACTCTCTGTTTTTCTGTACAAAAATAATATAACCAGTTTAACCAAAGTTGACAGCAGCGCAGTGAGTTTTGGCCATCCAAAATTTTAGAGTTGGCTCTCGGACCGGTTCCTAGAGGTTGCTTATGTAAAGCTCATGGCAACAGCAGCTCATGAACTTTACACTTCATTGTGCAAAGGCCTATTTGGAAACGTTAAGCCCTTGGCAAGATACAGGATCACTAAATCATCCTTGCATGGTTTAGAAATTCTTGTTCATGAACAGAACCAATAACAACACTGTGTGCCATATTTTTAGCATTGAGACTGTTTCATTAAAGGAAATAGCCATGTCCATATCCTGCAGGGAGCTACATTTAAGTTTCTATCACATAAAATGGAATGTTGAGAGTTTCAACAATTTTACTGCTGTGCTATCTAGAATGGGGAATGAGCAATTAGCACTACCAAAATTCAGAAAAGGGATTCTGATCTGATCGTATTTTCTTCTATTATCAGTGTGATAATTAGAATTGGCTCTTAAAAGTTTATAAATGTATGCAATGTATGTATGACAAATATCTGTCTCTCATATACAATCATTTGGAGGGTCAAAAGGCCAATGGACTTTAGGATCACACATACTGGGTTTTGAGCACAGCTTTATGTCATCATTTATTCAGGTGAGATTTGTTGAGCACTGTCAGGCACTCTTATCAGCTACCGAAATTACCATGATGAGCCCAGAGGCACCGTTTAGTTGGGGGTATGCTTCAGACAGAATAATCCCACAAATAGTTTAATAACTGAAATGGAAAAAGTGATTTCAAGTTTATGTACAGGCTACTAAAAATAGGAGACAGAAGGGACCCACAAATTCAGGGGGATGTTTGCCAGATAAAATAAAGACTGTCTCAGTTAAATTTGAATTTCAGATAAATAGTAAATAATTTTTAGTGTAAGGATGTCCCAAATATTGCATGAGAGATACATGTACTAAAAATTATATATTATATTATAGATAAACTCCCCCACCCCGGGGAAGGGAATGCTAATCCCTAGACCTGTGCACATGTAGGGAGAGTCAGGAAAGACCTCCCTCTCTGGAAGAAACATTTTTTTAAAGATTTTATTTATTTATTTATTTACTTACCTACTTACTTACTTATTTGAGAGAGAGGGACAGAGAGAGAGAGTGTGTGTGTGTGTGAGAGAGAGAGAGAGAGAGTGGGGGCGGGGAGGAGCGGAGGGAGAGGGATAAATATACTCCATGCTGAGCGGGGAGTTCACCGGGGGCTTGATTTCAGGATCCTGAGATCATGACCTGAGCCCAAATCAAGAATCAGAGGCTTAAGGGACTGAGCCACCCAGGCGCCCCTGGAAGAAATATTTAAATCAACCCTAAGAGATGAATGGCAACTGGCACAGAAACAAGGGAGGGGAAGAAATATTCCAAACACATGAGTTATTAAATTATACAATGCTGAGAGTATGGCAGCGCTTGCTGCGTGCTGCGGGCAGAAAAGGCTGAGCGTGACGTGTACTGCGCTGGCGGGGAAAGCCGGTCAAGGGCGAGACCCCAGATCTTTCAGGGGCTTTTCTAATGCCTTACTCCTCTTCTCCGTTTTCCATATGGATACGAAGCTCATCATAATGACCCAGGGGGAGAGATGTATGTATAATAGGAGGTGCAGGGCTGACCCCAAATGAATATTTGTTGAGTATTTCTCATAATGTTCACCATGGCTGTAACTCATCCTGTCATCCATGGAGACTTTTATTGTTTTGTTTTGCTTTATGTGAGGTGTTTTCCACTAGCTTTAATTTTTCCCCAGCTTCAGGTCTGACTTTTAAAGATAATCAGCTATCGCTTTTGTGCTTCCATTGTCTGGTGTATTACCATATTACACCGGAAGTTAGGAGCAGTTCCGCCAGTGGATATCTACATATCCTGCAAGTGATTATTTCTGGGTTCTCCACTTTCTCTCAGGAAAATATCTCACTCACTGATACCGGCCCCCAGTACGTTCATCTTCTTTTTCTATTATGTGGAGAATTTTCAGTGCATTTTTTTTCAGGGGTTATTTTGTAACCACTTTAAAATGTTTTTGTGGTTTTCAGCTAAAATGTCATCATATTGGGGGGAAAATGTCTCCTTTCCTAATATCCTGGCCTCCTCCCCTCCACTGCTCACCACCCCAGAGACAACTTCTGTCTAGTACCCCGACATGCTGATTTTGAGTGAGCACGTCGGCCTGGGAGTGGCAGCACGGGGCCAGAACTCTCAGTGATGAATGTCAGCACAGCGGCCGCAGTCTTTCTGCCAGACAGGAGGCTAACAGGCAAACGGCAGGGAGTTCACAGGCTTGGAGGGGCTTGTTAGACAGGGTTCAAAATTCTCATGAACATCACTCTGCCACTCCATAGAACAGCTGCAGCCTCAACAGTGGGAGTCTTCACACTGATTTTTCAAAAAGCTCCCCCTCCAGAATGTAATGTCATATTACACTGTTAAGCGCCCTGCATCACAGTATATTGTCATCCATCATAATCTGCTCTCAGCATTTGCTGCAAAGTTGCTAATTTGGCTGGAGAATATTTCACTTATTAGAATGAGTTTTCTCTCATTCTCTCCTTTTCTGAGAATTTGTCAACTTGCCTCTTTCAGAACTTCTCTGTGTGACTCAAACACAGTCCTTGCTTTATAGCAGTATAGTTATTAGCCATTTTAAGTTAGTTCATACTAACAAATAAGGTTACCTTTGGAGGAGCTCTAAAGATGCAGTGATCTTTCAGAGATGTTGTGCATTAGGGCAAGAGGGTTAGACTTTTACCTCCCTGTGTGACTAGGTCATTCTATGAGGGCTATCTCAGGAAGGGATGTGACCCTGTTGGGCAAGGTGGTTCTGTTCAGGCTAGGCATTCCCTAGACAGACTGACAGCTGAGGGTTATCAGTAGCACTCCCAGCAGCAAGGTGCCAGGAGATAACTTTCCATGGATCTTACAATCAGAAGCACTTCCTTACAATCAGAAGCACTTCATTCCTATTGCAAGTCCTTCAGGATCTGAGTGGTGCAGTACAGGTCCCACCAGGATAAGCAGGCAACTAAACGTCATTTGGGGAACTCCTGGATTCCTTCAAATCAGACATTCAAATTCGGTGTGTATCACATGATTCTACATCATCTCTTTATTTCCTTTGTGTAATAATATGAAGATCTTGATCTATCAAGTATGAACCATTGTGTAAGTGCTTTATTAATTCGGTTAAGCAAATGTTTTTTGAAATGCTTCTTTAATGCTCTGTCTTCAAAGAGCTTAAAATCTACTGGAAGAAGCAGATATAAAGTCAACTCAATATAATCCATAATGCAAGAGCAAGTGAACTGGGGTAAACAACAAAGTATTTTGAAATACAAAGCGTAGCATATTTTTAAGCAAAAGTTAGTAAAATTAAATAGAGGCAATATTGAAATGCAGAGGATACCTTAAAGTAGAATGTTGATGCATTCAGAATGGGAGGAAGTCTTCGAAATTGAGTCAAATAGGAGAGCTGGCCTGTTAGCAAGGAATATACTGGTGAATAGGCTGACTGACTGGGGAGGAAGGTTGTACAGGGATGTAGTGAGAGGTAAGATGGAAAAGATAATTCATACTTAGAATGTTGCAGATCTTGAATGTACTACTGAAAAACAAGGACTTCATTCTCTGGGCTAGTATCTTAAAATGTGGATTATGAGCACCTGCATTAGGATGCCATGGATATTTAATAAACATTCAGACTCTCACACTGCATTCCATACTCTCTGATTCAGAATCTCTGAGCTAGTTCCCTGAAGTCCATAGTTTTCATAAACTTCCCATGATAGTTAGAGGATCTCTGCTCCAGATAATGGGACACCACAGAAAACTCCATTCCCTGCCTCCCTAATTCTGCAGAATGTGTGGATGAATCTTTCTCACACTTAAAGTGTCAAACTGAAACATTCCAGGAATTATTTTTTATTTATTTATTTTTTTTAAATTTATTTATTTATTTATTTATTTATTTATTTTATATATTTATATATTTATTTGACAGAGAGACAGCCAGGGAGAGAGGGAACACAATCAGGGGGAGTGGGAGAGGGAAAAGCAGGCTTCCCACTGAGCAGGGAGCGTGATGTGGGGCTCAATCCCAGGACCCTGGGATCACGCCCTGAGCCGAAGGCAGATGCTTAACGACTGAGCCACCCAGGTGCCCCCATTCCAGGAATTATGACCTCTAAGTATTTCATTTGAAACAATAAATTAGTAACTTAGTATACTCATACTCCATTTGCCCATTTCTGTTAATAGAGAACAGCCCAAGAACTTTCTCCTCTTACCAAAAATACTCACTTTTCTAAGATGCTCAGAAACTGTCAGTCCCATAGTTGCTATTCTCCAGTTCTTAGTGAAACAGTTTCCTTTCTTCTGATCATGAGAATAATTTTTACCGGAGAATACAAAAAGTTTCTTCAGGGCCCTTGGAGACTCTGTTTTCTGAGTTACAGTTATAGCAAAGAGCTTATTTTTTTTTTTATGATCTGTAAATTCCTTCCCAAATCTCTGAAGCTTCAGATCCCTTAGAACCCAGTCTCATCTTTTATTTTCCACTTATAAGTCAATCCAATAATTTAAATTTTTTTCCAAGGTACCTTTTTCCCCTTGCTTCAGTCGCAAACATTTGTTTTTCACCTGCTTCATTTTAGAAATCCCTTGTTAGTATTTTCTTTTATGTCAGTCTTCCTTTCCTTAGGAACTTGTGTCAGGGCTGTGCACGCTAATGGTGAAGTGATACATTTTATAAAACCTATCAGATTCCTCACTTTTCTCATTTATTGCTAGTAGAATTGTCACAGTAGTAATGCAAATAGTATAAATAACGGTGCTTCTCTTTCCTCATTTTTCCTCCCCCAAATCACATCTGACTGTTTTTACATCTATTCTCACATTTTGTTTCCCCAGAGTTCCTTTGTGGTAGGAGAGGAAATCATTACTCTCCCTTTGCAAAACAGTTAAACACGGATGCTAGGAAGATTAAGGAATTTCCCTCAGAGCCATGTAGTAAGGGGTTGGGTGAAAGGGGAAAAATTGAGAGAAGTCACACCTTCTCTGGCTGTGAAGGTGTGGTAGGTCCAAAATTAATTAGTAGTTATTGCCAGCCTTTCCTTCCGACTTCTAAAGGAAGTCCCAACTTTACAAGACCCAAGATGCTTTAAAAAAAGAAAAAAAAATTAAAAGTTTAAAAAAATCAACAAAAGGGAGATCAGCAGTGAAGGTTAAAAGATTAAAAATGTGGATAAAAATGTGAGGGAAATTGGTTTATTTTTCAAAAATTTTTAATGAAAATGTAGAATTGAGAAGTAATAGATTTTCTATACCTGTGAAGGATATGGATATAGGGAAATAATGATATTTTTAAAATGTTGTTTACTATAATTTCCCTTTCATTGTGTGTCAGAATGCAATTAGAACACTTCGGTGTTTTAACCAAAACAGTTGATTGCTGGTGTTGGATGTTTGGGACTGTGATTCTGCTCTGAATCTGGCCCCTTGGCTCTCTGGATTCATAGTTGTTAACAAGTAAAATTTACAAAGCAGTTGTAAGCAAATAGGCCTTGCATGTGAGAAAAAGAGAGAAAAGTGTCTGCGCTAATGTCCCCAGAAAGGGAGAGAATTGGTTCATCCCTGAGGCGTGAGGAATGAGTCTTCCCGGGGATGGCTGTTCTAGACTAGACTCAGACCCGAGGGCACAAGTAGGGCCACCTGGACAAGCCAGGTGGGCCGGAAGCCATGAGGACGGGGCCCACTGACCACAGGTAGGGAGTGCAGCTGTCAGTAGTAGTAACGGTAGCAGTATGAACTGTCTGTCTGAGCCATGAGATGTTCCTGGGCGCAGAGGAATAAAGAAGTGTTGTGGCAGGTCAGTGGGAGGAGGGCAGGTCAGAATTCTCACAGCTATTGTTGAAGAATTGGTCATTGATGATTGGTTTTGTTGCTACCGTAGGGGTTGCAAGTCCTCAAGTGTACTTTCCCCGGCATCACAGCTATTCCTCCAGACAAAGCAAACTGCCGTCACTCTGGCCTCCTGCTCTGTTTCCCATGATAGACTTCAAGAAACATTCTCTGTGGATGATGACTCCACTTCCTCGGTTCCTCTCTTTTCCTTGCCACCCACAGCCAAACCCACTGCCACTTGCTAGTGATTTTGTCGTCAGACTCCACGCAAAATGTATTCACTACTTTGCCACCACCAGTTCGCTCTGACATGGACGCTGCAGAGCCTGTAGTCTCTTCTGGTGAACAACGCAAGTGTCCAGCTAGTGTGATTACAGGGAGAAAAATGTGAGCGCCCACTGCCTCGAGAGTTGTGTTTGTCACTGTAAAGGCATGAAAATGTAGCTCTCATTTTACATGCCAATCTTGTAAGTGTGGTTCATGTGAATCTGTCTTTGAGAGGTCTATCCATTCATAGTGAACTGAAAAAAAAAAAAAAAAAAACCCTCTAGGCCTGAAACATTGGGGATGAGGCCAGGACTAGGTGCTATCACTGAGGTACTATCCAAAAGGAATCAACCGGTCTCTCTTCCCTAGAGCAATGCCATCTCTTTTCTTCCAAGTTCTGTCGTCACAACAGCAACTTCGTCCTTTTGTGTGACTTATTTCACCAGGTCACTTTGCAGGATGGGTGGTCAGGTTCTTTGGACTGTTTCTGGGTTTACCTCAAAGAGCTCCTGCAAATCACTACCTTCTTTTCAAAGATAATTGGTTGAATTTCAATAATAGGAGATGTTATTGAACTGGACTCCAACAGTTTCAAATATTGCCCGTTTCTGATTTAGTGATGCTGATAATGGACTCAGTTACAGTAAAAACTGCATATTTATCTGAACTTAATATTTGTTAATACTGGAAAGGAAATGGTCATCTACAATAGCTTTTATTTTCATCAAATCTCAAAATTTTCAAA
This sequence comes from Ursus maritimus, assembly GCF_017311325.1. NCBI lineage: Eukaryota > Metazoa > Chordata > Mammalia > Carnivora > Ursidae > Ursus > Ursus maritimus. The sequence goes on along the minus strand of NW_024423564.1, from coordinate 36,520,462 downwards.
TTGGTATGGGGCTATAGGGGTGTTCATCAACATTATCACAATCTCATCATCCTTATTTTACTTTAACTTGTTTTTTTTCCCCTTTCAGTTTTCTCTTTTCTTTTTTTCTTTCTTCTTCTTCTTCTTCTTCTTCTTCTTCTTCTTCTTTTTTTTTTGTATTTGCCTTTCTTAATCTAGGTGCTTCATATAATGTTTTAAGAATTTTTTAAAACGACTCTGGTTTTATTTAGTCATTACATTTTAAAGTATGTAAATACTTATATCCAATAAGAAAATGCTGCTTCTTTTAAAATATAAAATTATAGGTATGGATCTTTTAGCATTACTTCTAAGTGGTTTTCCTGTAATATTCTCTAGTAGAATAAAAGTAAAAACTTGGTGACTTGTCCCATTTTAGTTTTCACTATTTCACTTATTCTTGATGCATAATATATATAATTAAATGCTTCTTAGCTGTATTAGGGTGTTGATTTATTCAGGGTATGATAAAGCTTAGTTAAATTACATAATAACTTATTGCATTAATCATATATGTATATAATCATATGTGTCTTACATAATATGGAGTAAAATGGCTTTCCAAAAGATCCATAGCATTAATGAGACCTAGCTTAAGGATGACTTTTGAGCATGAGCAGTCATTAACTTTTGAATTTCTTGAACTTTGAAATACTTTTTTAAAAAATTAATTAGCTCAATAATGTCAACCATTTAAATTGACTGTAGGGTTTATATTACCTTGCCTATTTACTTATGGAAATCTTCTATGTATAAATGCTATTCTTCTACCATCACTTTCTATATGATTGAATTAGTCTACAGTAGTAACTTTGGTTTATGCAACACACTATTTCTAATGAATTAAAATTATTTGATATCATCTTATTAATTCTTTTAACATTGCTATGAAGTATAGGATGAAATGAGTGGCATTGTTAACATCTTCATTTTATAGTTAAAGAAGCCAGAGGAAAAGGTTTAATTTAGTTTTCCCCAAATTAAAAAAATCAAACTGGTTGGATGACAGAGAGAGGGACTTCAAGTTCCCAAATCTTCAACCAGTATATAAGCTACAACTTTGTTAAAGTCACTAAAAGTTTTTGCAAGTGTACAAATATATGCAAATACATTTTCACGTCATGTGTGTGTGTATATACATATATATACATATATATCCCATTCCATTCCATTCTGTTACAAAAAATCATAAAAGCAATAATGTTCAGGTAGCATTTTATTATTATGAAAAATAAACATTCTCTCTCTCTCCCTCTCTCTCTCATTAATCTGTGTGTGTATTAAAGTATTCAGTTTTAAAAAACACTACAACTCAGGGAAAAGACACTAAATGAAAAAAAGTTCATTAATTTTAATGGAGAAATGATGCATTACATCTGCAAAAAAAATCCCAAATAATTTTCACAGATATAAAAATATATTGACTGAACAATAAAAAACAACTCATAAAAAACAATTTGGAAGTAAATTCAGTCTGTTCATAAAATAGAACATAGTGAAGGCTAATTATACTTGGGTTTTTTTCTGTACTATTTTCATCACAAATATTTCCACTTTCAGAGAGCTCATAGTTCTCCATTTCAAAATAAAATTGTAGCACACAAAAAAAATTTAGGTAAAACTAAAGGCTATGCATAGGAAGGCTTTTAAACACTGAAACTGCTCACATACAACAGCTAAAAAAACTATAAAATACACTAAACAACACAATTTGGGTTGATCCAAAGATGGCATGTTATTCAAATTTATTTCTTTTATAATAGAAACTGTCATTTCACATAAATTGGTGAATGTGTCTTTGCCTGAACTCAAAATCTCAAACTATTACTTCTTAGAGTGTTTATTTCATGGTATGTGTGAAAAGTGATAATAATCCCACAAATGAGTAGTTTGAAAAGTATTGTAATTTTTCAAGGGGCATGTACTGAAAAATTATTACCTGAATGGTCATTCTGTGAGTCCAATGAACTCAGAAATCAAACTTTTCTTAATTGATTAAGGTGGACGCTAGGAGAAGAAAAAAGTAGCATGCCCTGGCAGGAATCCTGGCTGTATTGTTTAAAAGAAGAAGGGAGGAGGGGCGCCTGGGTGATTCAGTCGGTTAAGCATCTGCCTTCAGTTTACTTGATGATCTCAGGGTCCTGGGATCAAGCCCCGTGTCAGGCTCCCCACTTGGGGACCCTGCTTCTCCCTCCTCCCCTCTCCGCCCCCCCCCACTCATGCTCTCTCTCTCTCAAATAGATAAATAAAATCTGAAGAAGAATTAGGAGGAGGAGGAGGAGGAGGAGGAGGAGGAGGAGGAGGAGGAGACTGAAATGCACAATGCCCAGTATGTCAGAAGTGATTCAATCAGAATGGCTCTAGTTGTAAAGATAAACATTGAACACAGTTTGATGCTGAGCACTCACTTACGCTGCTGAGTTATTGAGAGTCATCATTCTAGGCTAGTGATAATCAGCCTTGACTGACTTGCTGTTTCCAGAGGTAGAAAGTGATATTCTCAGTAAATAGATGTTTGCTGTAAATTTATGAAAGACAATATGGCCCAGAGCACAAATCCAATCATTTTTCCATATAAGCAGTGGCTGTCCGTGAGAAAGGGGCTTCCTGTTTTCCTTAGCAAGTAAGGTCAGGCAGTGATGCAAGGATTTAATAGAACTTATTCAATAATAATCTGAAGAGTTTGCACAGCTGGCCCAAAAGGCGGTCATCCAAATAACTATTTGGAGCAGACAGAGAAGGGTGCAGATTTAACAAGCCAAATTTCAACTATTATACTTTGCTAGAGGGGAGTACTCAAGACAATGAAAGTCATTTACTCAACTGCCCCAGAACTTTTGGTTAAAGCAAGTGTCAGGTTAACTAAGCTATTGCTGGAAAGCTTTGTGCATACTCAGCTACTCAAATTAATACAGAGGACTACTAGTTTTTTTTGGCCTGAGTTTTTTCTATAGGATAATTGTGCGCCTACACTAAACACATGAAATTTTCATTTTATTTAAATAGAAATCAGCAAACTTTCTTCCATGTTGCCACATAGTCTGATTCATTTGAAGACACATAGAATTTTTATCTTGCAGATATGTTTTGGCATTCCTGCATTTTATATTCCTTTTGTCTTAACTATAAAATAGTGTTTATATAGGGACTTTTTCTGGAAAAAAAAAAAAGAAAAGTTTCCATTATTTATTTCCCTCTAAAGTGCCTCTCCCTTAATAGTAAGTTTAACTATTTAAATGTCATTATATTAGAGTTTTTGTTTAATTATGTTAAATCTAATGAATTTTACCATAATAAACATTAGCATTTATTATATAATTAATCTTCAAGTATATAAGGAGATTAATTTCTTCATATGATACCGAGTACTAGCCTCAAATTTGGTCTCAGAGTCAGGTTGTCTGACCTTCTAACCTGCATCCATTTCTTCACTGAGTGGATCTTGGACATGTTCCTTAACAGCATGCTTGAGATTTCTCATGTGTGAAATGGAGATTATGATAGTACCTACATTACAGAGTCATATCAGACTTAAATGAGCTAATCAAGGTAAATGCTATTAAAGTTCCCAGCACATAGCAAGAATTCAATAAATTTTAACTATTGCTACTACAGCGTGGACAAATTTCTTTTCACAATTCAACTGTGGAAGAAATACTGTATTTTAAATTTTTCTTAGATCAACTTAATTTTAAACTCTGAGCCTCCATTTCACTGAAAAATGGAAAATTGAGCTTCCTTCAACCATGGGGATTCTCTCCATGTCTGAGGTCTATCAAGCTGCCAAGATTCTAAGATGTTTGGTCATATCAGAAGTGAAAGTAGAAAGTTTGGTTGTCCGTTTTCTGTCCGTATTAGTTATCAGCAAGGTACACATTGTGCCATCTAGCAGTGTTCCATCATCTCCACTACTCTGCTCTGACCTGTTTTAGGCAGAGGAATCTATGGCAAGTCTGGGATCCCCACACCCTCGTTCACTCTCTGATGAACTCTAGGGTAAATTCTTACTTCGAGCTCCTAACATATCTTCCACCCTGCGGGACCCATAGATCTCTTTCTCTCCTTCTCTAGTTGTGGAAAGTCCTTAAAACAAACAAACAAACAAACAAACAAACAAACAACCCTGTTACTGACTTGAATGAAGAATGAAAAAAAAATTCAAGGAAGAGCATAGATTGGATACATCTAGAATGCCTTTCAACATTATTTTAAAATAAAATTTAAAAATCATTACATTTAAGAAACTTTACCCGTTAACCTTGTCTTCATCTACCTAGCATGCCTCATTTTCTCTTTACAGTTTGAAGCTTTCTGATATATTTTTCACATGGTATAATAAAAGACATCAAGGAGTCATCCATGAGTGAGTGCTACGTGACTCCTCTGTTGCTATTCCTGCCTTAGCTCCCGTTCTATTCCTTGCCTCCTACTCCACCACCTCCTACTTATGAGAAATTGGAGGAATAGCTCTCTGTGCTAGTAAACATTAAATCTAATACCTCCTTATATCTGCTCTTCTCTCCTGCCAGGGCCACAAGGAAACCAGCATGGAACTGGCTTGCCTCAAGTCAGATATAGCAGACAGGAGAGAGTTGTGCTTGATAAAAGAAACAAATGTTGACTGTATTACATAAAGAGCTCCTTAAAATGCACTTAAGTAAGCTGCATTGTTTAGTTTGAATATTAAATGACATTAGGATGCATTGGTGGCTGATATCTATTAAAACCAGTTTTCAGAATGCAGTTTAAACATGCCTAATTTGAGAAAAAGTTTTCAGTACAGGATTATAGTGCATTCTCTCTCAAAAAGAGTGTATTTCAATTCCACCATGGCAGAAGAATATGAAATTTCCCAGAGAAGGATACTTCAAATATGATTATGCTTCTAAAATTAAGAAACAGTGAAATTCTGTATTATTTTATTTCTCTCATTTGAAGAATTTTGCATTTGAAGTGACTACATGTATTAGTGATAAAAGCATTTGCTTTGTATTTATATAGGGGCTCAATAATCACAAATTTATTCGCTAGCTTCTATCATTTGATCTTTGTAACACCTCTATGAAGATAGGCAGAGAAGGTATTAAAATGATCAATTTTCAGATGAGGAGATCCGGGTTCAGAGAAGCTCGATCAGAGAAGATCTGTCCAAGGTTACAGAGATTACATGAGGTGCTGGGCCCAGAACCTCAAATCTGGCCTTTTGATTCAAACCTAATATTCTTTTAATTTATAACCTGAAGACAGGTTATAAATCTAGGTGGCAAATAGCATCCACTTTGCATGCCAACCCTGATAAATTGGAAAGTACACTTGAGATAATTCGTGAAGGACACACAGAAGATAGCCAGGTGCGGCTAGAATGTTTCAGGTAGACAACCACATGTATAAAGGCCCCGTGATATAAGACCACATATAGCATTCAAAGATCTCCAGGTATTTCTCTTTATTTAAACTCAAAATGCTTCTTTATTTTAAAATTGTTTGCTTTACCTTCTGACTCTCTAATGGAAAATCCTCTTTTGATAATTAATGCCAGGCTCCTTTGAGCCTCACCATGGCTCACTACAGCTGGGTCTCCACAGTCATGTCAGGCCTCTGGATCATTTAGTCAGACTCACTGCCAGGTTAACCTGATGGCAGTAACCCAGTGATGTGTCTTTCTAGACGTTTGCTCTGGATAATTAGAGAAAGGCTTCATCATGCCTGGTGACTGACTATGAAATATTTTCGGATTTTATACCAAAATCATAAACAGGATGAATAAACCCCCTGGGCAATGAGGTTCAAAATGTTGCTATTTAATTAAAAGATTTTGGAGATTTTCCCATATTTTCAACTAATAATTTATGGTAGTTGTGTCTCTCATGAAAATGAGCATAATGTAACTATTATTATTATTATCTTAGCCAGCATTGTTTTGCCTGTGCTATGTTTCAGGAACATCCAGAGAAATTTACACAAATTATATCACTTGTAATCCTTACAATAACATACTTATCTTCATTTTATAAATGAGGTAAATTAAGATTAGAGATATGAAATAATCTGATAAAGTCATGGAGCCATTAAGAGATGGTACAGGGTTGTGAATGTATGTCTTTCTGTTCTCAAATTATGAGTGTTCTTAACCATCATCTCTTGTATCATAGTTGCTTAACTCTAAAGGTAAAATGAGAAAAGCAGATAAGAAAAAAGAGTCTGCATCTATAAAGCAATACCTCCAACACTTTCCATAGAGAAATATCACCTAATAATGGTAAAAGATAAAAATTCTTTGCTCAATACATATTTATTAGCACATGTAAACAAGTCAAGTTGATTGGGTTATATTCAGTCCATTCTCCAATATTTCTTCTAGTAACTTTACTTATAATGATCCCAGTTCATATTTTGACTCAAGAGTTGTTTTGGGACACTGCTTCCAAGTTGGTCTTTTAAGCCACACTTACCATAAGAACTTGCTGGAACTTCGGTGAGAACGTTCAACAGAAAAATAAAAATCCTCACCCCCTCCCCTAACCTGGCTTGATTTCTGTAAAGAAAACTGGACTACAGATTTTATGTACTCAAATTCCTTTTGCTTTTTTAAAGCTTTGTGTTGTTTTCCCAACAATAGTTATTGATCTGGTTTCCTTTGATTTCCAGAATATTGCCTGACAGAAGATTACCAATATAGCAGATTTTCTGGTCAGGATTCAACTTTTTTTTTTTTCCAGTGAAGATCTTCTGCTGTATGTGGGGTTATCCTGATTTAGAGAGAGCTATAGTGATTCAGAATCACTCCCACATCTACTTCTGCTGATGAATGATTACCACATGGTTATCTGAAAGATTTTCGCTATGTTCTAATCTTTTTTTTCCATTTTATTATTTTTCATTATGATAAATGTACCCTTTAATCCGCATCCCTTATTTCCCCCACCCTCCTATCTACCTCCCCTCTGGTAATCGTCAGTTTGTTCTCTATAGTTAAGTCTGTGTCTAGGTTTCTCTCTCTCTCTCTCTTTTTCTTTGCTCATTTGTTTTGTTTCTTAAATTCCAAATATGAGTGGGATGAGATGGTATTTGTCTGTCTCTGACTGACTTATTTCACTTAGCATTATACTCTCTAGCTCTATCCATGTTGTTACAAATGGTAAGATGTCATTCTTTTTGTGACCGAATAATATTCCAGTGTGTGTGTGTGTGTGTGTGTGTGTGTGTGTGTGTGTGTGTATGTATCTCACATCTTCTTTATCTATTCATCTACTGTTGGGCACTTGGCTGCTTCCATGATTTGGCTATTGTAAAGAATGCTGCAATAAACATTGGCATGCATGCATCCCTTTGAATTAGTGTTTTTATATTTGGGGGGTCAATACTCAGTAGTGTGATTCCTGATTGTAGGTTAGTTCTATTTTTAATTTTTTAAGCAATCTCCATACTGTTTTCCACAGTGGCTGCACCAATTTGTATTCCCACCAACAGTACAAGAGGGTTCCTTTTTCTCCTTATCCTTGCCAATATTTATGGTTTCTTGTATTTTTATTTTAGCCATTCTGATAGGTGTAAGATGATATCTCATTGTGGTTTTGGTTTGCATTTCCCTGATGATGAGTGATGTTGAGCATCTTTTCATGTGCCTGTTGGCCATCTGTATGTCTTCTCTGGAAAAATGTCTGTGTATGTCTTCTGCTCATTTTTAATTGGATTATTTGTTTTTGGGTATTGAGTTTTAACAGTTCTGTATATATTTTGGATAATAACACTTTATCAGATATGTATTTGCAAATATCTTCTCCTATTCAGTAGGTTGCCTTTCAGGCTATGTTCTAATCTGAATAAGCAGAAAGGTGCTCAAAATAACAGAAACTGTTGCCATAAATTTCCATATTTCTTGTCTTGAAAGGAACCTACTGATTGCTTTGGAGTATAAGATATGATGTAAGCGAACTACTTAACAGAGTACGTATTCCAAAGTATGTAATCAAAATTTTGCCTCATTATCTTTCATTATTTCTATAAGTAAACCACTTGGATTGTTAAGTATTTACCTTTTAGGGAAATGTATTTAGTGTCTATTAAAAGTTTGCTCATTTTTGATTGGCCCATTGATAGAATTGTAAAACAAAACCAAACCAAACAAAACCCTACTGTAGTGTTTTACTCCTTTAAGCCTTTGGAAATGACTGAGTCCTGAATTCTGTCAATTTTAATACTATCATGCAATTTTAATAAACCATACTTTGAAGCCAAAATTAAGTGCTTCCTGAAAATAGTGTATTATAAAATAGATGGATTCCCTATACAAAGATGTTAGCTCCCTCTTGACCTGAAAATTCCTTTTGTACCTTAATTAAAGAGTAGAGCAGTGAACACTAAGCAAGGCACTGACAAAGAAAGCAAAATACATTCCTTCAGGATTGCTAGGGGTTTTTTTGGTCTAGGGCTTATCCAACAAGCCATTTTCCAAGTGTTTATTAAATCAAGCAAAACAGTGTTTTTCTCATGTCTTAGTGCTTCTAGAATCAAATCAATTCAAAATAGGTGAGGAAGGGAAGTGTGTAAATCACAATTTACATTGAGAAATTGATTCCTTTCCCCAAATGAAACCATGCTCTCTGTCAGAGTGCAGGAATATCAAAGCAACTATGAACAATGAGAATGAAAACAGGGGTTTTGAAATGGAAATTGAACTTTTAATGCTTTGCTTACAGTGTATATGTTACTATGGGTTAAAAAGTCTCCCTTTCTGATTTTTCACATCAAAGTAAATTAGTAATTTTATTAATTTTCATTGCTCTTTAGAGTAACTATATTTATATTTTCTTACCATGTAATCTTTCAAAGATCTTGAGACTTTTAAGGAAAATTCAAGAAGCTTTAAATTAGTGGTGGTTTTATTTTGTTTTTTGTTTGTTTGTTTGTTTGTTTGTTTGTTTGAATACTCTATGTTTAAAATACCTAATTCTATAGGGTTATAGACTCACTGATTTTAGCTAGCCCCAGGTTTATCATGTAGTCTGTGTGGCCCTGGAGAGTCAAGTGTCTTCTTCAGCACTCTATCTTTTTGACTTGGGCCTGTGATGAGCAATTTATAAATATGTTATATAATCTAGATTCCAAATAAAGATCGGATACTTATACCTGATCATCGCTGCTTTTTCTTTCTTTCTTTCTTTCTTTCTTTCTTTCTTTCTTTCTTTCTTTCTTTCTTTCTTTCTTTCAGTAGGCTCCATGCCCAGGGCAGAGGCCAACATGGGGCTTGAACTCATAACCATGAGATCAAGGCCTGAGCCAAGCCAAAATCAAGAGTCAGATGCTCAACAGACTGAGCCACCCAGGCACACCTGTTGTTCTTAAATTGTAGCTTAAACATCAGAGAGTTCAGGATATTTTTTTTAATTTGAAAATTTTAAAACTATAATTTTTATAATTTAATGATTATAAAATAATCTTACAAAACTCATGTGGCAAAAATTGACTCCCATATTTTACGTTTTGAATGTATCGTAGTACATCACTTATCTTAGTATTTGAAAAAAAACCTATTGCCATATTTCATTTTGGTGAAATGGTGTTTTCTGTGAGGTGTGCCAGCAAGGGTAAAAGATAACCATGCTTTAAGGTTCATACTACAAATTTGGGAACATTTGCTGTCAATCCACATAGCAAATAAAAAAAAAATCTTCTCACTAGCTGAGGGGCTTTTAGTCAAGCAAATACACATGTAATATAGAAACTATATTTTGTAATTATATTTGCATACTAATTTTTAAGTTAGTCTGTTTATGTTGGAGTATCAAATTATGGTAGAAAATCTTTCAAGAGTATGTTGGCACTTGAAAATATATCATAAAAGAAGAATAATGTTTTCTGGTGATAACCCAGTTAAGCGTGTGTTGTTTTGTTTAGTTTCTGTATTTTCTTTGTTTTTTTTTCTTAAGATTTTATTTATTTATTTGAGAGAGAGAAAGAGAGAGTGCCAGCAGGGGGTGGAGGAAAGAGCCGATGGGGAAGAACAGAGGGGGAAAGAATCCCAAGCAGACTCCTCCCTGAGCACAGAGCCCTAAGAGGGGCTCGATCTCACAACCTTGAGACCATGACCTGAGCCAAAACCGAGAGTCTGACGCTTAACCAACTGAGCCACCCAGACACCCCTAGTTTCTGTATTTTCATTGTAACTACTTTTGTGTGTCAAGGAGAATCATGTGTGATTTGGCATACTTTCTGTGTATCTTCTGTTTTTCCCTCAAATACACTCTCACCCAGCTCTGTGCCCCATGAGACTGACTGTGTGACCTACGGGGGGGGGGGGGGGGGGCTGCCTTTCCCACTATTTTCTGTTTGGTTAAGCAAATGAGGGTCTTCAGCAAGAGATCAGAGGAGGAACAGAGTGAGGTCCTCTGCTTCTTCTCTGTGGCTTGCTCAGGGCTAGCTCTTCCCTTGACCGCAGTAGAAATTCCTGACAGACAGCCCTCTCCTCACAGTGCTACCTTTCCATTTTCATGAATGTAGCCACTCTTCTCCACTTGAGAGTTACACGTGATAAAAGCATCCAGTGCTCCTAGACCCAGGTTATTGCAATATCTTTTGTACTTTCCCTACATCCTAGCCACATCTTTGTAAAAATGGTCCCTTTATTATACTCTCTGCAAACTATACCATTTGAGTATGTCACATATGTCCTGTCAGTACCAGACAGATGCACATAGTCATGCCGAAGATGATGGAATAAATTTGAGTTTCCCTTAATCTGTGTCTCTGTGGACTGGACAGTTCTTTGATTCTAGGAAACTGATGTGTGTCCATTTTAGAATTACCTCCCTCAACTCCATGGCTGCTCCCTCTCAGACATTCATGATCTCTCTCGGAAGTTCTAGTTAATGGCTATTACTTTGTTCAGGACCTTTACCAATAAATTAAGTACAGTTCAAATGCATTATCTTCCCCAGAGCTGTATTCTTTCTTCCTGTGTTCCTAGTCAGAATTAGGTTCTTCCCCTTGGTGTTATCTTTGTAACCTTTTGTTTAAAACGCTCCTAGAAGCAGTCTCATTCCCTAGAGTATCAGAGCTATGTCTTTATTTGTAGGTGTCTTGAAACCAAGCCTTTCGACGCACATGTGTTGAATATCAGACAAGGGGCTGTGCTAGATGCATGGGAACAAGGATATGAAAAAGAATAAAAGGTAGTAATTTGAAGATTCACAGTTCCTACTGACTTGTTCTAAAAAGAAAGCTGTCAGTACCCATCACTCGGATTCTTTGCTAGTACTTGTCTCCAAACACAAGTATAAACACATTACTATACACTTGTCTGGCCAATACTCCCACCACCGCCAAACAAAACTCACAACTAACGTTTGATGGAGACTTCCATTTTGAAAATAAAACTTAAATTCCTGAGTATCCTATGGAGGTACTGAAAGAAAGGGACTCTAGCTAATCCAGGTTTCATTTTCACTCCACATTAGCACCAACATTTACCCCCACCCCATTGGATGGCACAGCGTTTCGTCCCTCGCCCGGTGCCTCTCAAGGTGCACGCTTTTATTTTTTATCTTGCCCTTTACCATCACTTCCATCTGTCAGAGGAAAGGTGTTCCTGTCAGGGTGCAGCCTGTCAACTACCCCACCAGATCTTCCAACTCCAATGAATGGCATTCTATTATGGAGTTTTCCTTTTGTCGATGTTAATGGCATGCATGTAGTCTTCCCAATTAGATTCTAACCTCCTTAGGTGAAAGGATCAAACTCATTCATACTGCAGACTGATGGTGCCTAGTGGAGGCTGCCTTTATACATGCATTTTGAGCTCAGTAAATATTTCTAAAGTGAAATGACTTACTAGTGATGTAATTAAACTTACTGCGACCTTTCTTCAGATGGTAGCTGTAAGTTAGCTCTGCAGCAAGAGGGGTAAATATGAAGTTAGGTAAGTTTGCAAATTTTAACCTTATTAGTCTTCATTTGAATTAAAAACTGAATTACTTTAGTTTCTGTCTCTCACAGAAGACTCTGGCTACCATTTCTTCTCTTGGCAAGTAGAATTACTCTCAGTCCCTGCAAAAGACAAGTTATACGGGGTTATCTTTTTTACTCCTTTTGAATTTTTCTTTCATTTTCAAAACATAAAGCTTCCAAAAATTATTGGCCAGCAATTTAAAATAATTATGTATTTGATCAAAGTCTGAAAAAGAATGTACTTGAACAGGATGCAAATGTCTACAATTCATAAAATAAAGGATTAGTGCAGGCCCAATTATTGCATTTTAAAAGCACTAAAGAGGCTTTTTTAAAACATCTAAGGATGTTCCTTTTTTTTTTTTCAAAAATAAATCTCCAAAGGTACCTATGGATTTATTGAAATATTTATGATAAAACGGAATCCAGAAGCTTTAAGTTGGTGGCATCAGAAAGAGGTTGAGTGATAGACAATGATCTGATTCTGAGGGTGAATTATTAAAAATATATTCTTCTTTACAGATCAAGAATTGAAAGATCAAGCGGCACAGTTCAAAAGTTGAAAGAGATTAGATAAAAGATGGGTTGTGCGGAAGAACCCAAGGAACAGATGAAACAACCGGTGAGGTGGTCACTGAATCTCATTGCACCGTGTGTGTATGAAAGAGCTGAGATTTTTAAAAAGAGACGATTCCTGTGTGTTATTGGTGACAAATATTAAATTTATAATTGTCCTATACAAATAAGAGAGATGATTTCTTCATACTCTCACTTCTGTAACAAACATTTAGTGCTTTTAAGCCTTTATCAAAGGCCACAGACATGATTTCATTTAATCCATATAAGATCTCCAAGAGAATGACAGTTATTACCCCTATTTAAAAAAAAAAAAAATAGAGAAAGATTTTGTAATTTGCTTAAAGTCACCAAAACCTTTCGACCTGAGGTTGGAGGGTACTTCCTGCTGGCGAACCAGCTTCTCCTTCACTTCCTGGGTGCTTGATCTGAGAACTGGCAAGGCTGGAAACCAGGCAATGGATCATGACTTTTTATTATGGCCATTTCTTTAGCCTCCTAACCATCCAATCTTGACTTCTTTTGATTATTTAGATTGGTAATACCCTTGTCGGCTGCTCCTCTTCATTGCCTTTGCATGCACGATGTTCTATAAACCGTCTCCATAGCTCCCTGTGAGTCGGTATGATCCCCAAACCACTGCCGCTGGAACCTGCTGTTCGTTAAGATAACTGTCTGCATCTTGCTCTTACAGTTAAACACTCCCTCCTGGCCTCCTTTATTATTATTTTGAATCTTCTCGTCCCCACTATTACCACAAAGCCCAGTTTCATAGTAGCATCTCCTAAGTCAGTCTTGGTCTACAGAGGATAGCTACCACTGAGATTCCTGGGACACTCCTTAATAATGTGATAATGTGTTCTCTGAGATCCCTTGTGGAACGTGGTTGGCTGATGGTTATTTCCAGCCTTATGTAAAACTCTTCTACCGTGTTAATTTCTCTGAGCCTTTTAATGACTTCTTCAATCACTTTTCATACTAATTTCTGCATTTCTACTTCCTTTGTATTGGTCCTCATTTTCTCCCAGTTTCCAAGAGCCATTCCAGCAGGTTTTTGCACTGTCTTCTAGGGCTCTTACCAAGATATTAATTCTTCTATCAAGGGAAAGTTCTCCCATATTGATAAACTCTCTCTTATCCAACTTTATGTTCTACCACCTCCTTTCTGAACCCAGATCGAACTCACCTTATCTAAAACCACACAAATTTCCCTGTCTCTGCAGGTATATCTTGGTTGAGTTCTGTAGCTTCTTTGGGGTATAGTTTCTTTCCTCCCTCAGTAGCTGCATCATGTTCCCAACTGAGTTATATTGTACCTTGACTCTCTTTATTAGTCTGATGCTCAGGAGGAGAGGGGAGAGTAAATCCTGAGGGGTGTGTCCGTGGTCTTGCAAGACAGAGAGAGGCCTTTGACTTGTCCTCAAGTAATGGCTAGCACTAGCTTTTAAGAGGAAGAAATAGACCATTTCTGGAGGCCCAGATGGTTTATCAGAATCTGAGGATTAAAAATTTTGAGTGCATTGATCCAGATGTTCTCATCTGAAAATGTCAAGTTCCACTTTTTCCTAATCAGGGCCCTAACTTTGGCAGAATAGACTTGGGGAGTTGAAATTTAACCTTCTCTGGAGCTCAGCTACCCTTATAATTAAGATCTGGGCTTAATCCTCAGCTTTTTCCACCCCCCCCCAATCTATAGGAGATGAGATTCTTTTTATACACTACTTATGGCAATGCCTGCAGAGGGACTCAGCTGTGAGCCATCAGTAGTGAGTACTTCTGGCAACTAGCAAAATGCATGTCTATGTTCAGTAGAAGGCAATCTTAGTGATTAGTCACAGCATCCAGGAGAAGGAAGGGCTTCTTTTTTTTAAGATAGTGGATATTTCAGCATTTTAAGTACTGATGAAAAGGGTCAAAGTTGAAATTACAAAGAGTAAAAGGAAAATCATATAGTGCAGTTTTATGAAGGATGGGATAAATGGGATTCAAAATTTATGCAAAGTCCTTGGCCTTAGATTGGAGAAAGGACACCTAATGTGTCGAATTAGAGGGAGAGAGAAAAGATGAATGTAGATGCAGAAAGGTTTTTAGGCTTGTTAACAAGCTGTACAGTGACCCTCATCTGATGAAAATACAGTAAGAGTCAGAATCAGCTTTTAAGAATGAAAGAAGTATGAGCCAGTGGTAATTTTGGGAGAATGGAGAAGCATTAGAAAGCCTTTATCTACAGAAATTTTTAAATTGTGTCCATACTGTGTGCTATTCTGGAGAGTAAGGAATGGACTATTCAGAGAAACATGGTAAAACTGACAGGCATTGTTGAGGGCCTAGATGACATTGTGGTCAAGAATATTTTGTAGAGGGGCTCCTGGTTGGCGCAGTCGTTAAGCGTCTGCCTTCGACTCAGGGCGTGATCCCGGCGTTCCGGGATCGAGTCCCACATCGGGCTCCTCCGCTGGGAGCCTGCTTCTTCCTCTCCCACTCCCCTGCTGTGTTCCCTCTCTTGCTGGCTGGCTCTCTGTCAAATAAATAAATAAAATCTTAAAAAAAAAAAAAAAAGAATATTTTGTAGAAATAGCCTCCCCTGTTTTGTGGCTTTTTCCAGTAGTACTCCACTGACCCAGTATATACTTGTTAATCCAGGGCTGAAATTTTGCCATATGGATTCCGTGAAAGTAGAGGTGAGTGGGATATTGACCAAAATGTTACAAACTGAATGAGGAAAAATAAAATAAAACAAGACACTAATGAAGTGACTTATAATAGACAGGCAAAATTACATGTTAGAATGGCCACAGTAAGAGAAATTCAATGTGAAACCTGGAAATAGAGGTGGCCATTTTTGCAAAGTGAGTTAGGGACATGAGTAGATTAGATGATAAGATCTAAGGTGACTTTTAGAGCAGATTGCCAAGGAGGAGTACAGGAGAAGCCATTTCAGTTGAGGAATTTAGAGAACCACTTGCCACATAATCAAACAAACAGTTATTTCTGTCTTCATAATGATTGGTCTCTCAGCAATATTAAATACTACTAATACATTTATTTTCCTTGAATTTCCATTCTTACCTGGGTTTCTGTGTCAATGCACACAACTGGTTTCTCTTTTACCTTTCACCTTTGTTGGTTCTTCCTAGAATTAACTTTATAAGCTTTTGTTGTTCAGTCTTCTCTATATTCTCTTCCAAGATGATCTCATGCACACATGTGGAGTTAAGTACATCTATACACTAACAAGTCTCAAATTTCTTTCTCTTGTCTAGTCATTTCCTATCAGCTCCAAACTCATATATCCAATTAGGTCATCCACATATACACATGGAGGCCACATCTTCTCTTCAACATCTTCAAACTGAATTCATGATCTTCTCCATGAAACTGGTCCTCTTCCAGACTCATTTATCTAAACAGGTCACCCATTCATCTTCAACATTTTCAAAACTGAATTCGTGATCATCCTCCCAAAGATGATCTTCTTATAATTTTCCATCTCAGCAAACGGTACCAACATTCACTAAGCTGCACGACCCAGGCAACTACAGTCATTCTCGACCACACTCTTTTAGGTGGGAGATGTCAGTTCAGTCACCAAGTTCTGTGGCTTATACCACTTACTCTGTCTTAGAAGTGTCCAATCTCTCTACATCCTCTGCCACTAACCCATTCTAATCTTTTTTATGAAAAATCAGTAACTTTTTTTTTTTAATTTATTTGTTTGACAGAGAGAAAGAGACAGCGAGAGAGGGATACAAGCAGGGGGAGTGGGAGAGGGAAAAGCAGGTGTCCCGCTGAGCAGGGAGCCTGATGCAGGGCTCGATCCCAGGACCCTGGGATCATGACCAGAGCCGAAGGCAGACACTTAATGACTGAGCCACCCAGGCTCCCCAGAAAAATCAGTAACTTCTTGACTGATACTTCCTATTTCCTTACTTAGGTCCAGTCTGAGCATGCAAATTGCATCATGTCTTACCTCTGCTTTTAATGATTTCCCATTACTTTTAAGAACTAAACTAAGGCCCAACACATCTGACCTCTGACTGTCTGGTCATCACCTTATGCTTTTTATTCTTTTGGTAGTTGTAACCATCCTTTTTTTTTTTTTTTTTTTTTTTCCTATGCTCTCCCAGCTGGACTTGGTTATCATTTCCCTTACTATCTTGGGTGTATTTCATATGCTTTTGCTCTGCCTAAAATTCACCCAGGTAATTTTAACTAAACCTGTTAGTGCAGCTAAAATATCACTTCAAGTGAACACTCCTTGTAATAATAGGTCATATCTCCCAGTTATATACACTTAGTTTATAAAATTCCAAGGCACCTTTCACAATTTTAATTTGGTAATTAGTATTGTTAATATATCTTCCTGTTAGAGTCTGAGTTTCATGGCAACAGGGCCATGGGTGTCTTTTCTTGTTTTTGTATCCCCAGTTTCTTATATAATACTTTATATCTAGTAGGTGCTCAACAAATACAAACTAAAAAATTTATAAACAAACTATCAAAAGCATAAGAGAGTTGCCTGAGTCAAAGATATAAGCTTAGTAGTTGTCAGCAATTATACCAGAGGTTCTCATGCTTTTTATCTATCTCGACACATTTGACAGATTTCAGGATATTCTCGTCAGCTAAAGTCACTGATTGTACCATCTCAAAATAGGAGTGCAGCATACTAAATTACTTTCCCAGTTTTTCTCCTCTCCTTGTATCCATTGCCTGTGCCTTGTGATTTTGCAGTATCTCCATTTAGATGTGGAGCATACTTCCCTACCCCTTGATTTAGGGCTCAGCATGACTTGCTTTGATCAACACGATTTTAGCCAATATGTTGCAAACAGAGGTATAAAACGTTTAGTCATGGCTGGGCTTGCTTTTTTGCATTTCTGCCATCATTACAAGAGAAACAAACCCCAGGTAGCTTGCAAACTTCAGGAAGATGAGATACACATGGAGGAAACCTATCCCAGTCATCCCACAGACCATCAGCCTAAAGGAGAACTACCCTGCCAACTCACAGACTCGGGAGTATTAGAATAACTCTTCTAAGTCACTGAGTTGTAGTTTAGAGGTTTGTTGCTCAGCACTATAGCGATAGCTATTATAGCAATAACTAGCTGCTACAATAAGCATATAAGAATTTTTGGTGCAGTGAAGGTCAAGGCAGATTAATTTGCAAAGGTATCCTAGGTCTCATGTACCCTCATACTTCTATTAAGGTTGTACAACCACTACTGCTTCCTTGGCAAGTAGCCTACTAGTACCCAGGTTGGAAAACAGATATGATTTTAATTGAAGTCATGCACTGAATATGATTATTCCAAAAGGGCGAGAAAAGATGTAGAAAGTGAATTTCAAGTTACACCAATATTTATATTTGGTCAGCATAAGAGAAACTTTTCTGGAAGGGTTGGGGGAGAATAGTAACCGGAAAGTAGAAGGAAAACTGTGACTATGGTTCTTCATAGAAGAGAGTCAAAAGTAAACCAAGTATGAAATACTCATAACTGACTATGAAAATTATATTCTATGACTTGACCAACATTAGCAAGAGAAAGTTTGTTTCTATTGTATCACTATGAATTATCTGGATGAGCTAAAGTGTTTTTAGGAGGATGTGATAAATCTAATATTCACTCTTGAAAATGGAGCCAGGCCCTAGGAGAAGGGTAATGTTGTTGAAACAGTCAGAGGGAACTGAGAGGCAAAGGAGACTACGTGGGAGGCAACAGTGACCTCAGCACACCGGTCTATGGGGCACCCAGAATCAGTGAGAGGCAGCATGACAAAAACGGAGGGGGGCTGGGCACTCAGCTTGGGCTTCTATCCTTACCAGCTCTGTGACCTTGATTCACCTTTTAATTTATGAAATGGAAGTACCTACCTCATGCAATAGTTTGAATATTATGTGAGCTAATACAAATCAAGTGCTTAGAACTGAGCCTGCCCTACAATGAACGTTCAGTTGTGGTTAGCATGTTATTATTACAGACCTGTTAGATGTGGGAGAGAATGGAGGTTTGGTCAATAATCATTTCTGTTTTTCTTAGGTGCAGAGTTCAGCTTCATTTCCCAGCCCCTGTCACAGTTATGCATGGCTATTTATACAGTTCTTGCCAAAGGAATGTACAAAAATGACCTGTTCAACTTAAATCAAGGATTAAAAAGGTTTTCCTACTCCATACTTTCTTGGCTTGTCCACCACTGGAGTGCAGATGACAATGAGACCCTAAGGGACAGTGGACTTATTTGAGGGAAGCTTCCGCCATGTGTTAAGGAGATGCCAGCGGCTCAGGAACAGCCACCATCTGCTGTTACGTGAGTAAAAAATGAACTTTTATTATATTTGATCCATTATGTATTTTGAACAGTGTTCACTACTATAGCCTGTCTTTACCTAAGAAAATTTAGTGGGGGAAAAATAAGAAAAGCTTTAGACCATGTTCTAGATTCTGGGTAACCTACATATTTCCTAGATAGTACAGGCCTAAAAGGATTGGCATAATTCTAAGCAATTCACACATCATTTGTCACATAAAAACAAATAGGACATTGCTCCTCAATTTGTTAAAATACATAGTGTGGAAAAATACTGTGTATTATGCACCACCAGATATTTGTAATGCACTGAAACATGAAAACTTCAGTAAAGAAAACTATAGTGTTTCTCAAATTTATTTGGCTAAAGAAAACCCTTTTTGT
Source organism: Ursus maritimus (assembly GCF_017311325.1). Lineage (NCBI taxonomy): Eukaryota > Metazoa > Chordata > Mammalia > Carnivora > Ursidae > Ursus > Ursus maritimus. Next base: position 36,501,226 of record NW_024423564.1, on the reverse strand, counting down.
AGCACTTCTGTAAACATTTTTGAAGACGCTGTTTTGCAGACATCAATTTGGTTGATGTAGGGGAATAGCTATTTTCAAGCACTCTGGGTAAGAGTGTAAATTGACAGCCTTTTTGAAAGGCAATTTGTTAGTGTCTATAAAAACCTTTAAATCGGTAGCTCTACTACTTAGAATCTCCCTTAAAAATTAAAAACTTATAGAAACATGAGTATTAAGGGTGTCAGCACTATTATATTAGCAAAAAGCTGAAAAGCATTTACATATCTTCCAGTAGAGGGGTGGTGAAAGAACTTATGCTTGATTCATACTCTCTGATGTATTGCTGTCATTAGAAATGAAGAACCTATACATGGAAGAGAAGGGAAGCTTCAGTTGGGCAGGGAGTTTTGGTTCTCTCATGTATCTTCAGCAAATAGAAAAAGGCCTGGTGTCTGATCACTTTGGAGGAAATATTTGGTAAAGAAATGAATTTACTATGTATTGTCATGGAAACATATCTATGATAAATCATTAAGTAGAAAATAATTAAATTCCAGGACAATTCATTGGGCAAGACCTAATTTATGCTCAAAGAAACAGAGATAAAGAACCAGAATTATACCTGCGAAACTGCTACCAGAGGTTCCCTCTGAAATGTGGAATAAGTGTGGAAGGTATTAAGGGGAGAGATTCATTTAAATTTCATGTGCTTAGTCATTGCTTGCCTCTCTTAGAACAAGCAGATGTTCATGCATCATTTGAAAAAAATCATTGTAAGTCATTCAAAAATCTTTTGAAATGATAACCTAAAGTTATATTTTATACATTTATATTTTGTGGGTTAAGTTTTTATTTAAATTTCAGTTAGTGAACATACAGTATATTAGTTTCAGGTGTACAATATAGTGATTCAGCACTTCCATACAATACTCAGTGCTCATCATAGCAAGTGCCCTCCTTAATCCCCATCACCTATTTCACCTGTCCCCTCAACCCCCTCCCCTCTGGTAACCATCAGTGTGACCTCTGTAGTTAAGAGTTAATACTGAGGCAAGGGAAACAAAAGCAAAATAAACTATTGGAACTTAATAAAAATTAACAGTTTCTGCACAATGAAAGAAGCAGTCAACAAAACTAAAAGGCAACCTATGCAATGGGAGATGTTTGCAAATGACATATCTGATAAAGGGTTAGTATCCAAAATACATAAAGAACTTAAAAAACTCAACACTCAAAACATCAATAATCCAATTTAAAAATAGGCAGAAGACATAAACAGACATTTCTTCCAAAGCAGACATCCAGATGAGCAACGGACACGTGAAAAGATGCTCAACATCACTCAGCATCAGGGACATGCAATCAAAGCTACAGTGAGATATCACCTCATACCCGTCAGAATGGCTGAAATTAACAACACAGGAAACATCAGGTGTGGATGAGGATGTGGAGAAAGGGGAACCCTCTTGCACTGTTTGTGGGAATGCAAACTGGTGCAGCCACTCTGGAAGACAGTACAGGGGTTCCTCAAAAAGTTAAAAATAGAACTGCCCTATGACCTAGCCGTTGCACTACTAGGTATTTATCCAAAGGATACAAAAATACTAATTCAAATGGGTGCATGCACCATGATGTTTATAGCAGCATTATCTACAACAGCCAAATTATCCATTTATATTTTGAAGAGAAAATAGTAATATTAGCCAAAAACCTACTGACTGTTGATCATATGCCAGACTGTTTAAATACTATAGTTAATACATGTATTAACTTACCTATTCTTGATTCATTTAATCCTATGAGAGAAGTATTAGTACTATTACCATTTTGCTGATAAGGGCACTTGGGCTAAGGTGCTTGTGGGAAGCTATATAGCTATGGAATTGTGAACTCAGAATGCAAGCCCAGGCAGTCAAGCATCAGAATTCACAATCTTCACTGTTCCATTAATTCTGTATTTGCATAAAATCCATCTTCTGAGCCAATGAGGACCTGATTGAAATAATGGGAAAGAATAGAGAGGGACAGTAGATCTATGAAGGCTGATAGCAACTCCTGAAATCAAATGAAGTATTGGGCATTTTGTTTTGTTTTGTTTTTGTGTCATTTGGTAGAATAATGTAATTATGAGCTCCTATAGGGATGTTGATATTTTTTGTAAGGGAATGGAGTGTGGAGTGCCTAGAAGACAATAAATAAGGTCATGTCATCCTATCTAATGTATGAGAGGAAATGGATAGAAATAAAATATTCCAAAATCCATTATTGAAAACAAAGATGGCTACATTTGAAAGTAGATGATCATAGCACTGATGGATAGAGATATCAAAACTGACTAAATTATGTATTTGCAACAATGTTGCTATTAATAAAATGGTGAAACTGAAAAGAAGGTTGTTTCTTCAGTAAAGCTGAGGTCATTGGGTCCTCTTGCCAGTTCTAATTCACATTTCAGGCACAACGTGTACTTGAACACCTCTGAAGTATTGCTTATTCTCTTGGCTGGGAATTCTCTTTCCCCCACTGAATTGCCACATTCCTACTCATTTTTCAAGGTAAAATTCAAGAGCTATCTCTTCTCTAGAACCTCCTTTGAATATCCCCCATGGAAGAGAGAAATCATTCCCTCCTCTGTGTTTACTCACTTCTTTAGTCACTTTTCTACTATCATACTTAATACGTTGTCTTATTGGGAGTTATTTACATAGTTTTTCACATGTTCCCTGTATAGATTCTATATGTTCTTCAAAATCTGGAGTCTTATTTTATTGGGTCTTGGTTCTCCAAAGACCAGAACCATGTCAGGGAGAAGAGGCGTTTATGAAATAGTAATTGAATGCATGTTTATACCTTCACCTGATTAAAAATAATTAAGACGTTTGTGTATGTATGTGTATCTCTGTGTGTATAAGTACCCACAGTATTTCATTTCACTGTTGTTCTATCCAGCCTCACCACTTTACCACTGAAGAAACTAAAGCTAAGAGAAGTTAACTTAGCTAAAGTCAAACAAGTCATAATTCTCAAAGTCAAGCTTCAATTTCAGGTCTGTTTGACTTCAAAGCTAATGATTTCATTAGGTGAAAATTAAAAGTCATGAGAAAGATAAGTAAAAGCAATAGAAGTATAAAAAGAAAAAGTCTGTTGATTAGAGCAATGTGATGTCTGCCATTGGTCTAGCAAAACACAGTGATGACACTGGGCCATACAATGTGCTTCTTCAAATCTCCATGCCAATTTTTCTAAATAAACCAGGAATAAACCAATGACTGTTGGCTATAGCAACACTACGTTACTCCTTGTATTTATACTAAACACTCATTTCATTCAGTTCATAATTTTATTTCTTGTGTCATCCAGAAACTTGCCTTTATTTTGTCCAAAGTAGACATAATGCTAAAATAACTTTAGACGTATTATTTCCAGATTTAAAAAAACAGAAACTCTAGCTGAAAAGCATCAGGAAAAATTATATTCTGTGACTATTAACCATTACCCTTGAGTCTAGAAATACCTCCTAAGAATCCGTCATTTGAAGCTGATAAATTCCAGACAACTTCCTATGCATGTTGTCAATGATTTTGTCAGAGAAAATATTCCTAAGAAGAATTAACTGATATAAATTCCTTTTGAAGACCAGTGACAGCCAAGATCAGATTGTCTTACCTACTAATATTTCATATTTAGATAGATATTTTATCTCAATAATGAACAGGATGAAGAAAAATTCTCTAGAACTTGAAGTCTTTAATCATTCCCCCTAACATATTCTAAGTTCAGGGAAGTATTTAGGAGCTGACTATTATTAATTTGCTTAGTTGATGAGTAAAGCAGCATGGATCCCGCACAATAGAGTTTTTCTTTAATTACCGCAAGGCTAGCTAGAGATGCATCAAGTAATTTGAGGTGACTCCTCCCCAAATTGGTTGGGGGGGAGGTGCATCATTCTCATGTTTACCGAAGAATTGATCATGAACAGCTGATGTTGCATCTGCCTCTGGTAGAATGTGCTTTAAAAAAAATAAATAACACAAATGAAACAATCTGCTTACTGGATAAGATAGCGGCTGACCTGATACAACAGTAAAAATCGATCCTGGTCATTTTGCCAAGCATTAAATATTTTGTAGGTCTTTCTGCTGAATTGCAAATAAAGGAGGAAAAAGTTAGGTTTTATATTAAATTTTGCCTTTGGGCATTATTACTTTGAAAGTAATCCAAATATTTTGTTTATACTGGCAGGGTTCAGTGAGACATAGTTAACTGTGAATAGAATTCAAAACAATAACTCTAGAAAAGAACCATTCCTTTTGGTCAGAGGCTATTGTGTCAGCGGTTATGCCAAGTCAATCAGAGAAGAAAGAGACAGAGAACGCCAACTGGAGAATGGAGCTGTCAAGCTGATTGACTAGATAGCAACACAAAATTTGAAATGTTCTGTGTCACAAGATAAATACTCAATTTTTACCTCAGTGTTGGCAAAAACTAAACACAACAACTTGAAAATCCTACCGAAGTGTCATGATTGAGAAATACAGAAAAACAATTGAAAACAACAACAGAAATTATTTATCTAATGGCACTGTTCCGTACTGTAGAAACCTTTCAAGAAGAGTTTACTAAATTTCAGAGCAGCATACGTGCTTATAGTAACATTTTTCTTTTCCACAGATTTGTCACAGTGACTTGACAAATCTAAGGGTTTTGTTTGAGTTACCACCCCCTCCCCCCAAATTGTGTTTTATGTGCATGACTTCATCTTTAGGAAAATGTTTTAAACTAGAGTAGTGGAGCGCTGATGAACTTGTTTCTCCCTCTGTTGAAAAATAACACTGAAAACAATAGGAAATACAATTTATTTACTTTGTATTTTATTTATGTTGCAAATTACTCTTCAGCTTCTTGTGCACTGTCCCCATTTGACTTTTCTCATGTTGCCAAGAAATAAAACATTAGGGACACCCTGCTGGTAGGCATCTGATGACTCATTCTTCAGCAATAGTGCTGCCTTGGGCAATTAGTCAACAAAAAGCTAAGTGAACTGATAGTTTTCTGTAATTCGTGTTCCTTCTTATTCTTCCCTTCAAATCTTGGCTTACCACTCATTCTCTATTTTTTATTTGGCCTATATAGATTTTGATTAACTTATATTTTGAAAATTTAATTAAAATGGGCCATCTTATTACATTATCCATCACCTTCTCTGCTTACTGATAGATTTCGTTGTCAAGTCAAAATGTTTTCCTTCCTATCTTGAACATTTTTTCCTTAATCTTTTAAGTTAAATATAAAATAGTCCTTATTTGGCTTATTCTGTTCTTCTGGTTCATTTACAATTGCCTTCATTTTGAATTCTGTATATAAACTTAAAAATTTATGTTTCAAGTTAACGCCTATACATGCATGATACATCTTTTTTTTCCAATGTTCATTTCATCCATTTGTTTAAAATGCCCCCTGAAAACACATTTTGTTCTATTTCCTTTTTATTTGTTCCTGTCTACGTTTCAGTATGTTTATAAAAGTATTTTAAAAGCATTTCTGTCCTCTTTTTTTTCATTTTTATGGCTCAGTATATTATTTACTCTTTAAAGTATTTCTCAAGAAAACATGCTTGTTATTGTTATATCATTACCCCAATTGATGTCCGTGTGACTAGTGAACATGCCAATCCAGTGTTCAGTCAACCACATTAGAAAGAAGCTGAGAAAACAAGTCTCTACAATTTAGACTCACTGTTGAAAGAATTGTAACTGAATATTTGAAAAGATCTCTTTGGCAAGAAAAGAAGTTAAGAAATAATATTTTAACATTTCAGATGCATTTTTTATTCATTTGTGGAATACCCTATTTTCTCAAACTCATTACTTGTGTTTATTTTATTGAAGAACAGTGAAAGTTTTAAATTGGCATCATTTAGTATCTTAAAGATGTAGAAATTTAACCACTTATTGTAAGTCTGCAGTCTTTCTTATAAGCCACTGAACACTGTACCTTATTAAATATATATCATTTATTATAATAATTGCTTTATATATAACTATACATAGTTATTCAATAGAATATGATTTATTGCAGCAGTTAATCATTCAATAAAAACTCTAATGCTATTTTCAGTACATTGTAGGTTAACTTGCAGAAGCTAGATTCCATATGGAAAGTCCTGCCAACCACCCTGTTCTTTGGATGCAGTGTGGTATCTTGGAAGACCTGGGAATAAGAAAAGACCTGTCTTCTAGTTAGCTTTGTGATCTTGAACAACATATTTGTTCTTTCTGGTCTCAGTTTCCCATGTTATAAGATGAAACGATTGGATTATATTACTTCAAAGCTCCTGACACCACTAAAATTTTGATGAACTTACAATTCTACTTCCATTTTTAGAGATTTTGGATAAATGGCAATCTTTGGGAGGAATTTAAAAAAATATGTACGTTAAAACATGCCCAGGACATTCATAGTATATGGGAGTCCAGTGTACGCAAATGATTTTATAAAGTGTAGCATGCTTTCTTTTGCAACCGTGGCACTGTAAGTTAGTATTTTTTAGTAGATTGATAAATATGGTCATTTTAAAGACTTTAAAGTTTATAGTATGAAACTATGATTAACCAAATAACATTACCAAATTTCTCTCTCTGTCTTTGCTCCAAGAACTCACGTTGGCTGCTCTTGATTAGAAATGGAGATAAAATTAATTGCCTGATTTTTTGGGATTTTCAAAAGCTTAGCAGATTTTAGTAGCTAATCCAAACAACGCCTATGTGAGACAGTTTGCCTCCTCTTTTCTCTTTCTTCTTGCTTCCCTTCCCTCATTCATTATAATCTGGATCTGGAACAAGGGATTGACAGGTGAACACTGGAGCCAGAGGGGCTGGTGCTGTTTCTTTCACAGAGTCCTTGTTCCTTTCAGTTTGGCTGATATTCTAATAATAAAGAAAAAGTCAGCATTTCATGTCCCAAGAGCATGAACTTCCTGCCCTGCTTTGACTCAGGCAAAGCACTTCTCCCGGCCAAGTGTCCTCTGGCAGAATGTAAGTATCCTTACAATTTCCTTCACGTGGCGTGCCCTGCAGCCTCTTCCCCAGCACCACTGCATGATTAGTAAATGCACAGATGTAAAAGAAACCTGCCAGTGCCTTGAAGTGAAATCTCAAAACATCATAACACATCACGCTGAAAGCAGTGTAATAAAAACAGGTATTCAGGTTTAAGGAAATAAGAGAAATCGAACACCACAAAGACGAGGACAAGGATCTTTAGTTCGATGCCTCAGCAGTCAGCTTTGGCATGTGAGAATGTAAAAGAGGGTGGTACACCTTTTGCTTTGAATGTTTCGCCAATTGATTCCCCTGGCTGCCTTCCCAGAGTCTATGAGTATCATAGTCCCCTAATGAAGGCTTCATTGCATTCTTTTGAACTGATTCCTGCCAATATCAAAGAAGCACAGCAGAAACAAAAACATGGCTGTGATGTTAGAAATCACAATTGTTAACTTTGAAAAGAAATCTTAGTATGTAGGTTAGAACAGTATCCATGTGGTTCAAGTAGTAGACTGGTGAATTCACTGGAAGTCTCTTTAACAAATGAAGTGGCTGGGAAAGAATACTACTCTTTGTCTGGGTACCTACTTAGAAAAATAGAAGTGTATTTAAATATCATTATACCTTGTTAAATATTTTAAAACATTGGCTCCTTGCAGGGAACCTTATAGAGGAATGGAAATGCAAAGACATTAAAAAAGAAGTTAGCAAATTTTATTGTCCCCTTTCAAGAGAGTTGGAATATGTGAAACACGTAATGAAAAAAAATGTAAAAATTCTCACAAATTTGTGCTATCTCTTGAAAAATATAATGTAATCCGAGCAATCTCACTGTGAAGATTTGTAACATCCGGTGGTCAGTATTCTACTGTCATATCTCAGAAAAGTACTACCGTTAACTTGATGTTCCTGGATTTGAAGTGACCTTAAGAAGCTATGGATAACTCCTTATCACATATTTTTGTTCAAGATTTCTCCCTCAGAAGCTAATTGTTGATGTTATTAATAGCTGCCTTTCCCATTTTTAAGACTTCTTTCATTCTATTTTAGAGTATATAACTAAATGATCTTACATGTCTGCTGTTTACTGGTAAGCCTGCTCTACTCAATACTTTTTTAAATGTATTATACCCGGCAGAAGTTCTCATTGTAGAGATATAAGCTCTCGTTTTATTTTGAAAATAAAGAAAAACAAATTGGGATGGAAAAGCTTTCTTAGATGTATGTGTAGGGCTATTTGGAAAAGAAAAAAAAAACTGCTATTATTGCAGACTTATTAATGTTTGCAGTTGTCCTGATTATTCTAACACAAACCAAATGGCATTTAATTTGGGAGAAATTGCTCTGGACATGCAATCTAAAGAGGCGAGAAATGAAACAGACTTTCTTTATGCAGTGTTTGGGATGTGGTTAAATTATTTTAGGATGTTCAACAGTGTAGTACAAATTCAAATCCTGTGGGCAAAGCTAAACAAGCAATGGTAGGCAGCTTAGCCACTTAATCTTTTGGTGTTCAGTCTGTTGGGTCTGAGCTGTGAAATGGCTCCTGTGGCTTTCATGTGGAAAATGAGAATGTTCTGTAACGGCTGATGTGGGAATAAAGAAGTAAATACAAGGAAACTCTTACAAGCTCTTAATATTAACTGCACTAAGTAAGTGTAACTAACTGCATTAAGTTATTGATTTATCAGGGCTTGACCAAATACTATTTCACTTTGTCCTTTTTGGAGACAAGGACAAAAAGTACAAGGAAGTTAAATGAGCCAGTTGTTAACTGGGTTAGTGGTGAATGTACTGATTATTCTTATAGCTGTCTTAGGAGAATAGCCAAGGAGCCATTTACAGTGGCCGGAAAACTAAGACTTATTGATCCTGATCATGTAAGTTTTGAACTATCAATAAACACATTTTTCTAAGAAATTTTATATCATTCTCTCTACCTAATTAAAGACATACTATAGCACCAGGTGGGCCAAAATGTCAGATTTCAAGGAGGAGCCCCATTGTATTTTGTTTTCTCTTTATAGTGACCAAGTCACTATAATTCTGGTTTATAGTGATGGAGAAGAGGCATCGCCTGTTTTACATTGGCTAAATGAAATAAACCATTAACTGGTAGATAACCAGTAGATTGGTGTTTAGGGATGAAGCTTAACACGATATATTTAGGACATGCAAAACCACACTTTGATTTCAGTCACATTTGGGTGGGTGCCAGACACTATTAAAACTGACAATGAAAGCAACTTTATTTACTCAGAGATGTGAGGGGTGTTCTAGGGGTCTTCTCTGTAACTGCTGGACTCAGAGGAGCTGCAGTATCCTCTCTCTCGAGTTGGCAATTAGACTTTTGGACCATTTTAAAGGATGCAGAGGGGGTTTCTCTGTAAGTTTCTAAGGCTTTTAAGCACAAATCCCAGTTGGAGCTTCAACGCACTTGAATTCTGATTACCTTTTCAGTCCCTAATTACCCCGGAATCAGGTTATAGGCAGCACTGTTAGCAACAACAAAACAGAAAATAGTGTATCTGGTTTCCTGTCTGAAGAATGAGCTGACCTTCAGTATAAGGTCATAAATTATTTGGTGTGTCAGAAACACTCAAACCCTTCCCCCATCCCCCAAAAAAGCAAAACAAAAAACCACACAAACAAAACAGGCTCAACTCCCTAGCCCAGCTCTCCTCATAAAACTTAAGACATATTTAGGCAGAAGAAGTGAAGTCTTTCCAGCCATCTGATTCCTAAAATTAACATGAAGATTACTCATAATGCACATTTCTAAATCAGATATTTGAATTACTTTGCTTAAGATATTACATTCCTAGTATAATCTTTTAAAGAACACAGATATTCCTACTATATCATTGTTTTTTATGTTAACCATACTAAAAGAATTTCCCCAGATTTTCTTGATGATAGAGACAATGTCTTGAAATTTTGTATATTCTGCCCAGAATATAGTAGGAGGTCAGTGATAATTTGCTAGCCGATCTAAAATAAATATATGTTTGAGTATTATTTATCCACAACTCTGATTATCCTCTTAAAGTTCGCTACATAAAATGTTAGGTTTTGAGATCATATTTCAGAAGTTACAACCAGGAATAGAATCTTCCTTCCCAGAGGGAGGTTTATAAAAGAGCACAAGAAAGACGGCTTTTTGCTATTTTATTACTATGGAATATTTAGATTTTTCTCTCAAAATATGCTTATTCACCCCCATAAAAAAACTTCTGTTTTGTCAGCCTACGTATATTTGCACTTTGATTTTTCCTGTCTGCTCCTGCTGCGGCTATGTTGATATATATGCAGTGTTTCCCAGAATTTACCTCACTAAATACAAAAGCTTTAAATATAGAGAACAAAGGTCTAATGGAGTTTAAGAAATTTGAAGAATAATTAATATTTAAGAATTACATTCTTATGATTAGGCAATCATCTCCAGCCATTTACCTGATAAGGTATTGCTCATTTTCTCAATAACAACAATAAACAAAGCAAATTTATTCTCTTTTTCTCTCTATTGGCTTTCTCAGTAGCATAAAATATACTGTTACATCTCACAACTTTAAAAAATGAACACAATTTTCACCCTTCTTATCCTTCAAATTACTACCCATTTATTTATCTTTTTCTTTCTTTCTTTTTGCAAAAATCCTAGAGAATTATCTATTTTGGCTCTTCCAATTCCTCTCTTACTATTCATTCTTGATTTCATCGCAGTTAGACTTTGGCCTCCACCACTGCAACAAGACTGTTCTTGTGAAGGTCAACACTGACCTCCATAATGCTCAATCCAATGGTCATTTCTAAAGCAGGTGACCTCTGTATCCTGACACACTTTTCCTCATTTGGCTTCTAGGGCACTGTGCTCTCCAGGTTTCTTCCCAACTCTCTAGCTGCTGCTTCTCTGTCTCAGTTACAGATTCCTCCCTGTCCCTAAATTCTTAAAGCTTTGTCTTTGGACAGGTAGCTTCTCTTTTCCATCAGCACTTACATTTTTATTGAACTTATCAAGTGTCTATACTCAAGACTGTCAAGTGTTTAACTGCAGCCTTAACTACTACTGTCATCTATTCAGTGACCCACTGACATTTTCTCCTGTCTACTAGGCATCTCACATTTAACATGTGCAAAGCTGAAATCCCAACTCTGTACCATGCACCTGCTCCTTTAGCAGGCATTGCCATCCCAGTTAGTAGCATCTCTATTCTAGTAACTTAGGCCAAATCCCATGAATTAATCCTTCCCTTTCTTCATGATCTCATATCCCACATTCAAAACTTGAGCAAGCCTTCCTGGAACAACCTTCATAGATAGCTGGAGTCCAATCTTCCCTACTATCTCTATTGTTATCATCCTGACCCGGCCCACCATGATCATCTTGCCTGGATTTCTATGATTGCTTGTTTACCTGGCTTTCTACTTACACACTCACCTCCTGTTTTAGGTTGGGTATCCTCTCAGGAACAGACCTTGAAAGAAGACTTGAATACAAGTAGTCCATTTGGAAGATGATACCAGGAAACACCCATAGCGAAGTGTAGAAATGAAAAAGAGAAAAAAAATGTTGATGATTAAGCAGGTTACCACAGTGGAAATGGACACCTAGGGTTTGAACCCTCTGGTGAACACTGTGAAACATATAACCTGTCCCATTGGATATTCTGGGGAGCAGAGACCACTTTACATTTCCCTCAGTGCCACATGGATTGGGTGGGCTGTGAGGGTCAAAGAAAATTCTCAAGCAGAGTCAGAGGTGAAATCAGCTGCGCAATTTGCAGGGTCAAGGGCAAAATGAAAATGTGAGGCTCCTTGTAAAAAATGGTTAAGAATTTCAAGAAGGTGACAGCAGAGCATCACATCAGGGCCCTTTGGAGCACAATGCCCTGTGCAGGTACACAGGTTGCACACCCATGAAGGCACAGATGCTGCAGTGGAATGTGTTGGGATAGGGACAATGGGAATGATGAGTGCCCAGGTGGTATGAGTGGGGTACCATCAGACCCTGGTCCACATCCATCCAAAAGCACTTAAATTGCAACTACAATTATGATCGTTTTCTTTCACCTTAATGCCTAGAAACTGAATTGCAAAGTAAAAGCATATGAACACATCTGTGACTCCTGACCTCAATTGCCAAAATCTTTCCGGGAAGGTTACGCAAATATTCTGAGTAGTAGCTCTGTTTGCTACTATTAGTAGGTTACCCTTACAAACATTAGGTGTTATTCTTTCTTATTTAGATAAAATTGATGGTGTCAAAAATGATATTTTGAATTTATTTCTACTTTGCATTAATTTTGCTTAAAATTATATTATATATACACTTTCCCCCCCAAATTCTATTTCTGTTCTATTCTATTTCTGTTTTCCAAATTCTTCATGTGTCAGTGCTCTTACTTGAATTTTCAGTTCAGCAGGTCTGGCCATAGCCTGCCATAAGAAACTATTAAAATGCTCATAATTCTCTTTATTTATGTAATGTTTTATATTAATGTATTTCTCTAAAACTAAATGCACTTTTCATTCTTAATATTGTCCTTACAGGATTAAAGTGGACATTATTTAATTTATAATCCAGATATTTTATTAAGGATTTTGGAAAATAAAGCATTTTTATTTTAAGATTACTGAGTTTTCTTATTTTGGTGAAAATTTCTTTTGGCAAGAATCAACATTAAGGTTTTTTTAGTTTCTGAAATGAATTTGTAGGGTTTTTGTTTGTTTGTTTGTTTATTTGTTTTAATTCTCATTTGGTGCTCTGGAATAGATGGTAGGATATGGGCCATAGTTATTTCCTAGAACACTGAACCTTTTGTAGACATTTCTTTGTTAATGTTTTCAGTTTTCTTTTTTAATAGTTTGCTTTTCTTGAATAAAAACTTTTCCCCCCTGGAAACATCCCACAACTTTTGTCTAAGTGGCTTATTCTCTATTTTTCTACATAATTTATAATTACATTTTAACCAATTTTTTTACTCAAACACTATTAGAAAAGTGTTCATAACTTCCATTTGAACTTCCATTTTATTTGCTTACATATTTGTTTTAACTTATTAACAACAGTTATAAAATGTACTCAGTCCACTTCTTATAAAATTTTCCTTCTTGCCGAGTCTATGGCCAATGATTATAAATAGTCCATGGACCTTTTTTTTTTTTAAGATTTTATTTATTTATTTGAGAGCGAGAGCATGAGAGAGAGAGAGAGAGAGAGAGAGAGATAAATCAGGAGCAGGGGGGAGGGGTAGAGGGAGAAGCTGACTCCCTGCTGAGTGGGGAGCCAGATGCAGGGCTCAGTCTCAGGACCCTGGGATCATGACCCAAGCCAAAGGCAGACATTTTTTTTTTAATTTTTTTTATTATATTATGTTAGTCACCATACAGTACATTCCTGGTTTTTGATGTAAAGTTCGATGGTTCATTAGTTGCGTATGACACCCAGTGCACCATGCACTATGTACCCTCCTTACTACCCATCACCAGCCTATTCCATTCCCCCACCCCCCTCCCCTCTGAAGCCCTCAGTTTGTTTCTCAGAGTCCATAGTCTCTCATGCTTCATTCCCCCTTCTGGGTACCCCCGCTTTCTTTATCCCTTTCTTCCCCTACCGATCTTCCTCGTTCTTATGTTCCGTAGATGAGAGAAACCATATGATAATTGTCTTTCTCTGCTTGACTTATTTCACTTAGCATTATCTCCTCCAGTGCCGTCCATGTTGCAGCAAATGTTGAGAAATCATTCTTTTTGATAGCTGAATAATATTCCATTGTATATATGGACCACAACTTCTTAATCCAGTCATCTGTTGAAGGGCATCTTGGCTCCTTCCACAATTTAGCTATTGTGGACAATGCTGCTATGAACCTTGGTGTGCATATGGCCCTTCTCTTCACTACGTCTGTATCCTTGGGGTAAATACCCAGTAGTACAATGGCTGGGTCATAGGGTAGCTCAATTTTTAACATTTTGAGGGACCTCCACACTGTTTTCCAGAGTGGCTGTGCCAACTTGCATTCCCACCAACAATGTAGGAGGGATCCCCTTTCTCCACATCCTCTCCAGCAATTGTTATTTCTTGCCTTGTCAGTTTTTGCCATTCTAACTGGCGTAAGGTGGTATCTTAGTGTGGTTTTGATTTGAATTTCCCTGATGGCTAATGATTTTGAACATTTTTTCATGTGTCTGTTAGCCATTTGTATGTCATCATTGGAAAAGTGTCTGTTCATATCTTCTGCCCATTTTATGATTTATTTGTTTCTCACATATTGAGTTTGAGAAGTTCTTTGTAGATCTTGGATACCAGTCTTTTATTTGTAGTATCATTTGCAAATATATTCTCCCATTCCATGGGCTGCCTCTTAGTTTTTTTGACTGTTTCCTTGGCTGTGCAAAAGCTTTTTATCTTGATGAAGCCCCACAAGTTCATTTTATCTTTTGTTTCTCTTGCCTTTGGAGATGTGTCATGAAAAAGGTTGCTTTGGTCGATGTCGTAGAGGTTGCTGCCTATGTTCTCCTCTAGAATTTTGATGGATTCCTGTCTCACATCTAGGTCTTTCATCCCTTTGGAGTTTATCTTTGTGTATGGTGTGAGAGAGTGGTCAAGTTTCATTCTTTTGCATGTAGCTGTCCAATTTTCCCAGCACCATTTATTGAAGAGACTGTCTTTTTTCCACTGGATGTTTTTTCTTGCTTTATCAAAGAGTAGTTGCACAAAGAGCTAAGGGTCCATTTCTGGGTTCTCTATTCTGTTCCATTGGTCTATGTGTCTGTTTTTGTGCCAGTACCATGCTGTCTTTGTGATCACAGCTTTGTAGTACAGCTCGAAATCCAGCATTGTGATGCCCCCAGCATTGTTTTTCCTTTTCAACAGTCCCTTGGCGATTCAGGGCCTTTTCTGGTTCCATACAAATTTAAGGTCTATTTGTTCCAGTTCTTTGAAAAATGTCATTGGTATTTTGATCGGGATAGCATTGAAAGTGTAGATTGCTCTGGGTAGCATGGACATTTTAACTATGTTAATTCTTCCGATCCATGAGCATGGAATATTTTTCCATCTTTTTGTGTCTTCCTCAATGTCTTTCAAGAGTGATTTATAGTTTCTAGAATATAGGTCCTTTACGTCTCTGGTTAAGTTAATTCCAAGGTAACGTATGGTTTTTGGTGCTATTGTAAATGGGATGGATTCCCTAATTTCTCTTTCTTCAGTCTCATTATTCGTGTATAGAAATGCAGCTGATTTCTGAGCATTGATTTTGTATCCCGCCACATTACTGAATTGCTCTATAACTTCTAATTTTGGGAGTGGATTCTTTTGGGTTTTCCATATAGAGTATCATGTCATCTGCGAAGAGAGACAGTTTGACTTCTTCATTGCCGATTTGGATACGTTTTATCCTTTTTTGTTGTCTGATTGCTGTTGCAAGGACTTCTAGTACTATGTTGAATAATAGTGGCGAGAGTGGGCATCCTTGTCGAGTTCCTGATCTTAAGGGAAAGGCTTCCAGCTTTTCCCCATTGAGAATGATATTTGCTGTAGGCTTTTCATAGATGGTTTTTAAGAGATTGAGGAATGTACCCTCTATCCCTACACTCTGAAGGGTTTTAATCAGGAAAAGATGCTGTATTTTATCAAATGCTTTTTCTGCATCTATTGAGAGAATCATATGATTTTTGGCTTTTTCCTTCTGGATAAAATCTAAGACACTGATCGATTTGCAAATGTTGAACCATGCTTGCATCCCAGGGATGAATCCCACTTGGTCATGATGGATAATCCTTTTAATGTACTGTTGGATTCTATTAGCCAGGATCTTGTTGAGGATTTTGGCATCCATATTCATTAGGGAAATTGGCCTGTAATTCTCCTTTTTGATGGGGTCTTTGCCTGGTTTGGGGATCAAGGTAATATTTGCCTCATAGAATGAGTTTGGTAGCTTTCCTTCTGTTTCTATTTTTTGAAATAGCTTTAGGAGAATAAGTATTATTTCATCTCTGAATGTTTGGTAGAATTCCCCAGGAAAACCTGTCCGATCCTGGAGTTTTGTTTTTTGGAAGGTTGTTTATCAATGTTTCAATCTCTTCATAATTAATTGGCCTTTTTAAGAAATCAATTTCTTCCTGTTTCAGTCTTGGTAGTTTATAGGTTTCCAGGAAGGCCTCCATCTCTTCCAGATTGCTTAATTTATTGGCATAAAGCTGTTGATAAAAGCTTCTAATAATCCTTCCAATTTCATTGGTGTTTGTCGTGACCTCTCCTTTTTCATTCATAATTTTAATTATCTGGGTCCTTTCTCTTTTCTTTTGGATAAGTCTTGCCAGTGGTCTGTCAATTTTATTGATTCTCTCAAAGAACCAGCTTCTAGTCCTGTTGATCTGCTCTACTGTACTTCTGGTTTCTGCTTGATTGATTTCAGCTCTAATTTAGGTCAGCTGCTTCCTTGTGCGTGGATTAGGCCTGTCCCTCTGTTGCTGTTCCAGCTTCTTGAGGTGAGAATATAAAAACTGCATTTTAGATTTTTCTATTCTTTTGAGTGAGGCTTGGATGGCTATGTATTTCCCCCTTAGGACTGCCTTTGCAGTATCCCATAGGTTTTGGACTGTTGTATTTTCATTCTCATTGGTCTCCATAAATTGTTTAATTTGATTTTTGATTTCCTGGTTTATCGAGTCATTCCTGAGCAGGATGGTTCTTAGTCTCCAAGTGTTTGAGTTTCTTCCAAATTTTTCCTTGTGGTTGAGTTCCAATTTCAGAGCGTTGTGGTCTGAGAATATGCAGGGGATAATTTCAATCTTTTGGTATCGGTTGAGACCTGTTTTGTGTCCCAGAACATGGTCTATTCTTGAGAATGTTCCATGGGCATTAGAATAGAATGAGTATTCTTTGGTTCTGGGGTGTAGTGTTCTATATATATCTATGAGGTCCAACTCGTCGAGTATGGCATTCAAAGCCTTTGATTCTTTGCTTAGTTTTTGCCAGGGTGTTCTGTCTATTTCTGAGAGTGGAGTGTTGAGGTCCCCTACTATTAATGTATTTTTATTTATATGTCTCTTTATTCTGGTTAAGAGTTGGCTTGTGTATCTTGCTGCTCCCCTGTTGGGGGCATATATATTTATAATTGTCATATCCACTTGTTGAATACTTCCCTTAAGAATAATATAGTGCCCTTCTGCATCTCTAACTATAGTCTGTAGTTTAAAATCCAATTTATCTGATATGAGAATTGCTACCCCAGCTTTCTTTTGAGGTCCATTTGCGTGAAAGATGGTACTCCATCCCCTTACTCTCAGTCTGAATGCATCTTTGGGTTCGAAATGAGTCTCTTGTAGACAGCAAATGGATGGGTCATTTCTTTTTATCCAATCTGCAACCCTGTGGCGTTTTATGGGATGGTTCAAACCATTTACATTAAGACTGATTACTGAGAGATATGATTTTAATGTTGCCATGTTGCCAGTAAAGTCTTTGTTTGTATTGGCTGTGACTTTCTGTTCTGTATCACTCTTGGGGCCTTTTTACTTTTATAGAACCCCCCGTAATATCTCCTGTAGGGCTGGTTTCGTGGTTACAAAATTGGTTAGTGACTGGCGATTCTGAAATGTCTTTATTTCTCCATCAATTCTGAATGACAGCCTTGCTGGATAAAGGATCCTTGGCTGCATGTTTTTCTCTGAAAGAGCTTTAAATATGCTCCCCCAACCCTTTCTCTCATTCCAGGTCTGTGTAGACAGGTCTGACGTAATTCTGATACCTTTGCCTTGGTACGTGAGAAATTTCTTTGCCCTGGCCGCTTTCAATACTGTATCCTTGGATCTAATATTTGCGAATTGCACGTGACGTGGCGTAGGTTTGTCGTGGTTGAGCTTGGGAGGGGTCCTCTCTGCCTCTTGGACACGAATGTTTGTTTACTTTGCTAGATTAGGGAAGTTTTCAGCTACAATTTGTTCAAATATCTTTTCTAGACCTCTGTTTTTCTCCACCCCCTCGGGGATGCCGATGATTCTGACATTGGATCGTTTCATTGAGTCAGTAATCTCCCGTAACCTACATTCGTGGGCGTGGATTTTTTTAAGACCATCTTCTATTTTCATTTTTTCCTCTATTAACCCATCCTCCAATTCACTAACCCGTTCCTCTGCTTCTGCGACCCTGGCCGTCAGAGCCTCTAGTTTTGCCTGCATTTGGCTCATAGAATTTTTAATTTCTGTCAGATTCGCTCTCATTTCTGTCCTTAGGGATTCTATATTCTCAGTAACCTTTTCGTTAATAGTTTTTTCAATTCTACTCATCATTTTGACCATCGTTACTCTGAATTCCATTTCTGATAATTTGGTTACATCCATATCCATTATTTCTGTGGCAGAGGCCACAGAATCACTGTCTTTTCTTTGCTGGGGGGGGCTTCTCCTTCTTGTCATTCTGATGAAGAGAGGTTGCGGGGTTTCCAGAGCCCAAATTATTGACTGGGTCCCAGGCCGTGCCCCTTGTTTTATAGGGATCTTAGGGATGTGGGCTTCTTCTTTAAAGATTTTATTTATTTATTTATGTGGCAGCCAACCAGCGAGAGAGGGAACAGAAGCAGGGGAGTGGGAGAGGAAGAAGCAGGCTCCCAGCGGAGGAGCCCGATGAGGGACTCCTTTCCGGAACGCCGGGATCACGCCCTAAGCCGAAGGCAGGCGCTCAATGACTGCGCCACCCAGGCGCCCGGGTTGTGGGCTTCTTGATTTTTCAGCCTGCCTTCTGTGTTCTGGGGGAGGGGCCTGCCGCGCCGATACTCAGGCAACCCTGTTTGGGTAGATTCTCCATGTCCCCTGGGAGGGGGGATGGGGATGGGCACACTGTGAGCCGGTATTTCCAGACTTTTGTTCTCTGGAGGATTTCCCTGGAGGTTTGCTATGCCTCTTCTGAGAGTCAGAGCAGCAGTAGCCAAATCTCAGCCTCTGTCTCAGAACAGAGGGATCGCGCACCGTTCTCCACTGATGTTTTGGCCACTTTAACTCTGTTTCTGTTGGTGCTGCTCAACCCGGCAGCGTCCTGGGATGTGCGCCCCACACTCGGCATCCCAGCCCTCACTTCCAGGGCTGGCGCGTCTCTGTCCTTTGTGTTTCTAACACCGCCAGCTGCCCGCCGCTCCCCCCCCCCGCCCCCCCGCGCGCTCCTGGAGCTCCCGGTCTCAGTCTGAATCCAGTGAGTGCACCAGAGCTCCGTTTCAGTCTGGTCTCGCACGTTCCCTGGCTCACGGTCTCGGTCTGCTCTCTCGCGGGTGCTGGTCCGCAAGTCTGCCCG
>NW_024423564.1:36476838-36481905 GCF_017311325.1 Ursus maritimus | reverse complement strand
CTGACGTAATTCTGATACCTTTGCCTTGGTACGTGAGAAATTTCTTTGCCCTGGCCGCTTTCAATACTGTATCCTTGGATCTAATATTTGCGAATTGCACGTGACGTGGCGTAGGTTTGTCGTGGTTGAGCTTGGGAGGGGTCCTCTCTGCCTCTTGGACACGAATGTTTGTTTACTTTGCTAGATTAGGGAAGTTTTCAGCTACAATTTGTTCAAATATCTTTTCTAGACCTCTGTTTTTCTCCACCCCCTCGGGGATGCCGATGATTCTGACATTGGAACGCTTCATTGAGTCAGTAATCTCCCGTAACCTACATTCTTGAGATTGGATTTTTTTGAGCCCAGATTCTATTTTAGCTTTCTCTTCTACTAACCCATCATCCTCCGATTCGCTGATACGTTCTTCTGCCTCATTCACCCTGGCTGTCAGAGCCTCTAGTTTTGACTGCATTTGGCTCATAGAATTTTTAATTTCTGCCAGATTCGCTCTCATTTCCTCCCTTAGAGATTCTATATTCTCATTAACATTTTTGTTAATACTTTTTTCAAGTCTACACATCATCTTGACCATTGTTACTCTGAATTCCATTTCTGATAATTTGGTTATATCCATATCCATTAGTTCTGTGGCAGAGGCCACATACTCATTGTCTTTTCTTTTCCGGGGAGGGGGGGGAGGGATTTCTCCTTCTTGTCATTCTGATGAGGAGAGGTTGTGGGGTTGTCCAGAGCCCAAATTATTGACCGGGACACAGGCAGTGCGCCCTTGTTTTATAGGGACCTTAGGGATGTGGGCTTCTTGATTTTTCAGTCTGCCTTCTGGGGGAGGGGCCTGCCATGCTGATACTCAGGCAACCCTGTTTGGGTAGATTCTCCATGTCCCCTGGGAGGGGGGATGGGGATGGGCACACTGTGAGCCGGTATTTCCAGACTTTTGTTCTCTGGAGGATTTCCCTGGAGGTTTGCTATGCCTCTTCTGAGAGTCAGAGCAGCAGTAGCCAAATCTCAGCCTCTGTCTCAGAACAGAGGGATCGCGCACCGTTCTCCACTGATGTTTTGGCCACTTTAACTCTGTTTCTGTTGGTGCTGCTCAACCCGGCAGCGTCCTGGGATGTGCGCCCCACACTCGGCATCCCAGCCCTCACTTCCAGGGCTGGCGCGTCTCTGTCCTTTGTGTTTCTAACACCGCCAGCTGCCCGCCGCTCCCCCCCCCCGCCCCCCCGCGCGCTCCTGGAGCTCCCGGTCTCAGTCTGAATCCAGTGAGTGCACCAGAGCTCCGTTTCAGTCTGGTCTCGCACGTTCCCTGGCTCACGGTCTCGGTCTGCTCTCTCGCGGGTGCTGGTCCGCAAGTCTGCCCGCTCCCCCGTGCAGGTGGCTACTGCTTCCTGGCACCCAAACGCAGCGGCTCCCTCCCCCTTCCTTTTATCTTCAGATACCTGTGCGCAGTTTCACGGCTCCCCGCTTCGTACCTCAATACTCAGCGCTGGAGATGTTCATTTGTAGAGATCCAGATGTATCTTCCTGCGTCTCAGGCTGATTCTGTGGATGTTCAGGCTGGTCTGGTACCTGTCCAACTCGACTCAGGAGACCAGCTGAAAAAGGGGTCCCCTACTCCTCCGCCATCTTAACTCCTGTCTCCCATTAGTTTTCTTCTTAAGATCTCCAAAGGCAGACATTTAACTGACTGAGCCACCCAGGCTCCCCAAGGTCCACGGACCTTTGAAATGAAGATGTAATCTCTACATTTCTTAAAGCTGAAAAATTGTTTGATTACAGTATTCATCAAAGCACTTTTCTACCTAAAATTCTACTTTTCTACCTAAAATTCTACTTTTCTAACGATAATTATCCTACATTAATTTTTTTGCATAATATTATCCCTATCTTGTCCGTCATATTAGCCATAAATCTGCTGATTATTATTTACAAACCAGCTGTACATGTGTTTGAGCCTGGACTTCAGAAGAATCTATGACCACAGAGATATGTGTTGGATATTTTCCCCATCACTTTATCATTCAAACAACAGAGGGCATAGAAATAAACAAAAAAGGATCAAAATTAAAATTATCTGTAATTATCTTCAGCTTGTCTATAACATCTATGTTCAAAGTGCAGGAATAGAATGTCAGGTGTCATTTAATGTGAAAGGCAACATCTTGGAGTTTTAGAAATTCCTATGAGAACTCAACTTTGGAAGATATTCCTGCACAAAAGGTGAAATAGGACAGAGTGTATTAATGAGATATATCTTTATCTTTTTAGTGTGTAGATTTCAGTCTCATAGAAATGTTAGAAAGTTGACAAGCTTGACAAAGTATTTTTCTTTTTGTCTTAAATCACCCCACTTACAAACTAGACCTCATTAATTAAATAGAACAATAACAAGGAAAAAAAGCAGTAAATGAAAAATAAAGCTCTTCTTTTTTTTAGGTTGTCTTAGGCAATCAGCTATTTTCAGTGACTGGTTATGTAGTAACAGCTACTACTTAGACCAATGGTGAGACAGTGAATAC
The DNA here is from genome assembly GCF_017311325.1 of Ursus maritimus. Lineage (NCBI taxonomy): Eukaryota > Metazoa > Chordata > Mammalia > Carnivora > Ursidae > Ursus > Ursus maritimus. The sequence continues at coordinate 36,479,389 of NW_024423564.1, read as the reverse complement.
CCATATTTAGAACATTCACACTGTAGCTCAGAGACGAGACAGAACCTGTCCAACATAATTTTCATATCTGTGTACCCAGACAGGGATTTGCTTTTTTTTCATTTTTATGCTATAGAACAATGGTGAAACTGTTATAAAAAGCTCCTACTGCTACTTCTGAGGTAGCTGTGTTGTAGTTAAAAAAAAAAAAAAAAAAAGCTTTAGAACTAAAAGGCAGGTTGAGATTTAGTTCTGACACTACTAAGAGTTTGACATTGAGAAAGTCATTTAAACTTTAAGTTCCTATTATGTTATTTGTGATATGAGAAACTTCTGGAAAGAGAAACTGAAATTTAATGAGAACATTTTCTTTTCTAGGCAGAATATCAGGAGTTTTTCACACATTGATCTATGTAATCTTTACAGTAATCTGAGTGTTATATGTGATTATTCCAACTTTATAGATTTAGAAATTAATATTTTCAGAAGTTAAGAACCAGCCCAAGATCGCACAGCTACTGAGCATTTTGATCCAAACTGTAATCCGATTCTGAAACCATGCTCTTTTTTTCTAGAAAGTATAATAAATGTGTCTAGTTTTATTATAATTATTTCAGCAATTAAAATATTTGTATCGGGTTAAAAATGCACAAATCTTTCTTCAAATTCTATTTGCTGATAAGAGAGTATGTAACATAGATAGTTGAAAATCTCCAACAAAAGACACTAAATAATTCTAAAATTTGGCTATATTATTACTTTATAACATTCATGTACTATGGAAATTATAGTAATAGTAGTCAAAGGGAAATTTTGTTGACTGTAAATAGTTTAGACTTGTTTAATTTCTGGTATCTAAGATATTTCCTGGACTGTGGGGCTTCTACTGCCCTGTAATAGTATATTCCAGCCACATATATAAAACTTGGGAGACTCGGAATTTAAATGCTATTGTGTTTGGAGGCTCCTTCCTCAATTGTCTTGTACAGATTTTAGTAGACCAGAGTGTCAAGTGACTTGCAGTTCTTTCAGGATAATGATCATAAAACTTTCAAAATAAAATAAAAACATCTGTGAACTTCCTTTTCTAGGAACAATGGAATAAGTGGTACTATTTTGCCATCCTTCTCCATATAGCTATATAAAAATGAACAGATATATGGAAAAAAATAGTGTGATAATTTATAAATATGTTGCCAAACAAAAAGGACCATTTTTCTTCTTTTACAAAAAGAGAGATAATTGACTTTTTGGGGAAAAAAAGATATTAATACATTGAAGTGTTTATAACAAATTTAGGGAGCAAATGTGTAACAACCACAAAAAAACCAAAAAGGCATGTAGAAGCAGAAGTATGTGATTGTGAGGTTCTTATATATATGTGAGGTGGTTTAATATAGTTTGAGAGATGACTATGAAAGATAAAGGTATAAATTGTAAAATGTAGAACAGCCACTAAAATTTTTTAAAAAGATAAGATAAAGATAAAAGATCCAATTAGAATACTAAAATATGCTCAAGCCAAAAGAAGTTAAGAATAGAGTAATAAAATGAAAATAATAACAAGTAAGTCACATAGAAAATTGAAACAAAAGACTTAAAACCAAGTGCATTGATAATTTCACTGAGTGTAGACAAACACATGAATTGAAAGCCAGTGGTTTTCAAATTGAGTAAAAATTAATACTGACCTGTATGCTTCTACATGAAATTACTCTAAATATGAAAATAGATAAAAGTAAGGAAGGAAAAATGATATACCATATAAACATTAATCATAAAAAGTTGGAATGACTATTGTAACATAAGACAAAATCTATTTCAATACAAAAATATTAAAAAGTAAATATTACAAAGATTCAAAAAGCTGCTTTTCATAGTCATAAAGTGGTCACTTCATCAAGAAGACAAAACAATCCTAAATGTGTATACAGCTAATAACAGAATTTCAAAATAATAAAGCAAAAATTTACAGAGCTAAAAATGAAATAGACATAAATATAGAAGATTACAATAATATCTTTCAGTAATTTATAGAAGAGTAGGCTGAAAGTATACTGAAAACCAGTAGGAATATAATAGCCTTCAATCATGTTGACTAAATTAAAAGTTATACCGCAGTATAACCAAAAGGGCAGGATCCTCAAAATTGTTCAGGGTACCTTCACCAAGAAAGACTATATCTTGGGATATAAAACAAGTCTCAATAAATGTAAAAAGCCTGAAAAAAAATGTAAAAAGTCTGAATTATTACCGAGTATGCTTTCTGATCAAACTGGATTAAATTAAAAGTTAATATCATTAAGATAACATATGTGGAAATTAAATAACTCATTTTTAAATAACCCATAGGCAATGGAAAAAATCTGAAAGAATATTAGAAAATATTTCAAACTGAATGAAATGAAAATACAGTATGTCAAGGTTTGTGGACTGCCACTAAAACAGTGCTTTGAGAGAAATTGAGACCTTTTAATACTTACATAAGAATAAAGAGAATGTTTAAAATCAGTGTGTTATAGTTTACACTTAAGAAGGTGAAAGTAAAGAGCAAATTAAATCCAAGGTTAGA
>NW_024423564.1:36255635-36476830 GCF_017311325.1 Ursus maritimus | reverse complement strand
GAAGAGCGTAATAGAAATGAATGACATTTAAAAATGAACAAATAATACAGAAAATTGATGAAACAAAAAAACTATTCATACAAAGATCAATAAAGTGAATAAATTCTAGTAAACTAAGAGACAGAGCAAGAGAGAGAACACCTATCAAGAAGAATGAGCAGCCATAACTAGAATTACTATTTTTAAAAGGGAATAACATCTCAATGGAACAGAATAGAAAACCCAGAAATGAACTCACAATTATCTGGTCAATTAACAAAGCAGGAAAGAATATCCAAATAGAAAAATAGTGTCTCTTCAACAAATGGTGTTGGGAAAACTGGATAGCAACATGCAAAAGAATGAACCTGGACCATTTTCTTACACTGTATACAAAAATAAATTCAAAATGGGTCAAAGACCTAAATGTGAGACCCAAAGCCATAAAAATCCTAGAACAGGCAGTGATTTCTTTGACTTCAGCTGCACCAACTTCTTTCTAGATTTGTCTCCTGAGGCAAAGGAAATGAAAGCACAAATAAACTGTTGGGACTACATCAAAATAAAAAGCTTCTGCACAAAGAAGAAAACAGTCAACAAAACTGAAAGGCAACCTATGCAATGGGAGATGTTTGCAAATGACATATCTGATAAAGGGTTAGTATCCAAAATATATAAAGAACTTATAAAACTCAATACTCAAAAAAACAAATGATCCAATTAAAAATGGGCAAAAACCATGAATAGACATTTTTCCAAAGAAGACATACGGATGGCCAACGGACACATGAAAAGATGCTCGACATCACTTATCATCAGGGAAATACAAATCAAAACTACAGTGAAGGGCACCAGGGTAGCTCAGTTGGTTAAGCATCTGCCTTTGGCTCAGGTTGTGATAGAGTCCTGGGATTGAGCCCCGCATCAGGCTCTCTGCTCAGGGGAGAATCTGCTTCTCCCTCTTCTGCTCCCTCTGTGATCTCTCTCATTCTTGCTGTCTCTCAAATAAATAAATAAAAGCTTTAAAAAACTACAATGAGATATCACCTCACACCTGTCAGAATGGCTAAAATCAAGAACACAAGAAACAGCAGGTATTGGTGAGGATGTGGAGAAGGGGGGAAACCCTCTTGCCCCTCAGTGGGAATACAAACTGGTGTAGCCACTGTGAGAAACAGTATGCAGTTTCCTCAAAAAGCTAAAAATAGAACTACCTTATGATCAGCAATCACACTACTAGGTATTTACCCGAAGAATACAAAAATACTGGTTCGAAGGGGTACATGCCCCCTATTGTTTCTAGCAGCATTATCTACAATAGCCAAATTACAGCCCAAATGTCCACTGATTGATGAATGGATAAAGAAGTGGTATATATATATATATATATATATATATATATACACGATGGAATATTACTTAGCTGTAAAAAATGCAATGACTTGGATTGAGCTAGAGAGTATTATGCTAAGCGAAATAAGTCAGAGAAAGATGCATGCCATATGATTTCACTCACATGTGGAATTTAAGAAAGAAACTAGCAACGGGGGAAAAAAGGAGACACAAACCAAGAAACAGACTCTTAACTATACGGAACAGCTTAGAGTTATCAGAGGGGAGAAGAGCTTTACATATATTAAAGACACTGTATTTGCAATCAAAAACTTTCACATGAAGAAGTTGTAGGCCCAGATGATGTCACTGGTAAATTCTATCAACCACTTAAGGAAGAAACAATAACAACTTTCCACAGACTTTTAAGAAAATAGACAAAAAACACTGCATAGCTCATCTTATGAGGCTAGCATTATCCAAATATCAAAATCAAAAAGAGGCATTTTGAAACAAGAAAAAGAAGGGGAGGAGAATAAAAGAAAAGAGAACAAACCCGTATCTTTCTAGAATCAAGATGAAAAAAAATCCCTAACAAATGTTATCAAATTAAATTCAGCAATATACAAAAAAAGATAATAAATTATGACCAAATGAGATTTGTCCTGGAAATGCAAGGCTGGTTCAACATTCAAAAAGCAATCAACATAATTTCGTACAACAGACTACATAAGAAAATCCATTCGATCATCTCAATAGAAGCAGGAAAGCATTTGACAAAATTCAGTGCCTATTCACAATAAAACTCTCAGGAAACTAGGAATAGAAGTAAACATTTTTAACTTGATAAAAGATATTTACAAATAAACTTGTACATAACATCTTAAGGAAATATTAACCTGGGAAAACTTGAGAAATAGATAAGTAAAGCAGTCATAGTGTGACCTGCTGCCCTTCCCAGGGATTGCCTCACCAGTACCCTCAGCCTGGAACATTCCCCCACATGGAAGTTCAGTGCTGAGCTGTCACTTAGCCCCATATTACGCTTTCTTATTAACAGAAACTTTCCCCCTGTTTTGAATATGCAATGAACTTCCTTGTACTGCTTAAGTATGTGCATTATATGGCACCTGGCCATCCCCACCGGTGTATCTGTCTCTCACAGGAAGGGAACAGGGTCTTTGCCTGCAGTTCATTCATTGCCCTGCATCCGCTATTGGGAGGAACCCACTGGCCATGGGAAAAAGGCACACGCTACAGATGCTGAACTTGCTAGGTCTACTCTACTTTCTCTGAATAAAGCACTGTTCATACCAGTGCTTATGTGTTGAGTCATCCTTGGCAACTCTGAACCTGTAAAAGAGGTAGTGGACCAAGTATGTGGCCTCCTAGTTGGTGGTCGGCATTGCTATACTTTTTGCTATTCTCCGCATGGTAGAGAATCCTCACTTGGGATTGGTAACCAGATCTTTCTGCTCTACAAAATGCTTAATGGGGAAACAATGCTTTGTCCCTAGAAACAGGAGCAAACCAAAAATGTCACCTCTCACCATTTCTATTCAACGCTGTACTGGAATTCTTAGCCAGTACAATCAGGGAAAAGACATAAAAGCAACCAGACAGAAAGAAACAGGAAAGTTTGTGTTTTCACAGAGAACATGATTGTGCATATAGAAAATCCTAAGGAAAAACTATTAGAACCAGTTGGTTAATTTTAAAAGTTTACAGCATCAGAATCAATAAACACACATCAATTATATTTCTATATATACTGTTCGCAAACAATTGCAAAATAATGTTGGAAAATATTGTTTATAATAACATCAGAATTTATATGGAAATGTAAAGGACTTAAAAGAAGTGAAACTGCTTTTGAAAAGAAACAGTTTTTGTACTTAATACCACATATAAAGAAGAGTCATCGTGGCAGCCTAGGGTTGACATACAATCCAGGTATACAGATCAATGAAACAGAAGAGATAGTTCAGAAATAGGCCAGTACTTATATGGTCACTTCGTTTCCAGCAGAAGTTCTAAGGTAATTCTGTGGGAGAGAAAACATCTTTGCAACAATAGGTTCAGGAAAACTGGAAACATATGGGAAAAGAAACTCAACTTTAATCTGTACTTCACACTAAATACAAAATTGATTCAAAATGAATCATGGGCCTTAATGTAAATGCCAGAACTACCAATCCCCTGGAAGAAAACATGACAACATCTTTGCAAATGTGCAATTGACAAATATTTCTTAGGGAAGACATAGAAGCACTAAACAAAAAAGAAAAAAAAGGTAAATTGGGTTTCATAAAAATTAAAAATGTTGCTCTTCAAGAGATATGATTAAAACAAAATGAAAGGTCAAGCCACAGACTGGGAGGAAATATCCACAACATGTGTTTTATACAACTTAATAATAAGAAAAAGTCAGCCCAATTAAAATTAGGCAAAACATTTGTACAGACACATAAAAAGGCAGAAATCTGAATGACCAATAAGCATATTAAAGGTACTCACACATCATTAGTCATTAGAGAAATTCACATTAGTTCCACAGTGTTAAATGATTGACCCACCAGAATGGCTAAAATTAAAAATGTCCTAGCAATTCCACTCCAAGGAAAGTATCCAAGAGAAATTCTAACATATGAACATAAAATCTCTTCATAGTAGCTTTATTACCACAGCCAAAAACTAAAAACAATCTAATTATCTAGTACTAGGTGAATTCATACGCATCTTAATTTAGGGTAGTGAAACATGCCATTACAAACTTGTTAGAACCCACAGAATGTACAACATAAAGAGTGAACACTAATAAAGTTTATGGACTTTAGTTAATTATAATTTATCAATCAATATTTGTTCATCAGTTGAAACCAATGTGCTACACTAAAACATCCAGTTAACAATGGGGGAAGCAGGCTAGAGAGGGATGGAAGAAAGGCAGGGGTAGCAAGGAGAAAAACTTTATGCTGAATGAAAGAAGCCAGGTATAAAAGATGAATCGTCTGTGATTCTATGTTTAAGATGTTTAAAACAGGCAAAACTAAATGACGGAAATCAGTGACCTCAAGATGAGTACATTTTTAAGTGTAATTATACTAATGAAATTGACTTACAAAATTAAAAAATGAGCAGACCATCCAATAAACAAAAACCAAATAGACAAAAAGTCATTTAGGTCCGTGAAAACCTGACTGAGCACCTAATCATGATCTGTCATCTCAGGCTTATTTCATCTAAATGTTCTGTAAAATTCTAAATCAATAGACTGTAAGCAAATATCATCAAAGATATAGATACTCCAAAGAAAAAAAGTGCTTCATGTTGGTCACAAGGCATTCTTGATGTGGGTAGACACAGTATTATAAATTTAACCCTAGGTAAAAACAAATTAAAGAGCAAATCACTTTGATGATATGTCTGGGGTATCAGCACAATCATTCAGTTATTTATTTAATATTTATTAATCACTTATTGTGTGCCCAAGCACAAACATTCATATTCTTTGTCCTTAAGAATTCACAATTTAGAGGGTGAAAAATGAGTAAATAGACTGCTATAATGCAATGCAATAGAGATAAATAATCCTTCCTCATGAATGATGAAAAGCAAGTATGGAAAACATGCAGCCATTCTCCTATGTGACTTTCAAGTCTATGGCATACATTGCTCTCAAAACAATTACCTTTCCAGAGATGCAAATATCAGACTAGAAAAATTTTGTAAATTAAGAAAGCATTGTGCTAAGTGCAATATGTATTTTTTATCATTTGAAATCTCAAGTTACTTAAATTGTCTGAGTAAATTGTTCACATAATTTCTAGATATCTGTATTTGTTGCAGTAGTCACGGTTTAAAGATTTTTAAGCTTTATTGAATAATCATCAGATAAATAAAACATTTCTGTGAAGTTTGCCAAAAAACTGATGTATGAGACCTCTTGTCAGAACTTCTGCTAGCTGTATTTATAACTTGATAACCGTGGCTATAGTGGTGGCCACGGATTGTGTGGGTGTCTTAACTACTTGGGAAAATCTGTTACTTCCTCCTTTCTTGTTATTGATTAAGGTCTTGAAAAATGTTGAAGTTTCCATCGTCAGTATTTTCCCTCTTTTCACTGAAGAATTTCTAAGCTTGGCAGTTCCTCTCTCCTTTTAATCATTCTCACTGACACACATACCAATTGAGGCTTCCCACAACATTTGGCATATTTGAATGATCCTAAGGTGTGTGTGCATGTGTGTGTGTGTGTGTGTGTGTGTGTGTGTGTGTTGTCCCTATACACTGTCTCACTTGATACAACAAAAAGTTACCTTGGGCCATGGTGATCACAGTGAAAGCTCCACCATGAGGGGCAAACTTAGCTCCCTGGATTAACAAAGAACTAAACTTGCATTTTTACATACTGATGCTAATTTGCAATTGACCTCAGTTTCGTCATATTTCTCCCTCACATCATCCTCAGGAAGAGTGTATATATATATTATATAATATATATATATGTATATATATATATAATCAAATTATACTACAGGTTATAAAAACATGAAATTGCAAGAATTTTTCAAGCCTAATGTTTAAAACAAATCCTCAATAACATTACTTACCGGTAGGTATAACATTTCAAATTTTGTGGCTGAGAAACCAGGTGTGCATTTCAAAAGAGTCACGACAGAATTTATTAGAAAGACCCTTAGGTATGGAAAGAAACCACGTCTTAGGCATTAGCTAAAATCTAAAATTAAAAAAATATATACTGTCATTTTGAATGATGGGATCATTTATGATAACATTCCCCCTGAGGTCACTCAGAAGCCACAAATCATAACAATGTGTAGAGCTTTCTAGTAAACTCCTTGTGTTAGAAGTGAAATTCAGGAGATGAAAAATGATAGCAGTTGCCAGGTGGGAATGTGGACGGTAAACTGTTCTCATCTTGCCTCTCCTAGCTAAATGGCAATGGAACCTGGTTTTGTGCAATGGCTAAGGTCTCCTTTGGTCTTATAAGACTAACATGTTTTGTATCCATGGTTCCATCTGTGCTTCCTATGTGTTTATAAGAGGACTGAGTCTTTCAAATTGTTAGGTCTAAAAGGAAATAACCTAAGTATTGGCCTTTAAGAGTGTTAGTTTTTATAAGGACACTAGCTATCTTAACTGTTTTTATGTTGCTGTCATACCACTGCTTTACCCCCAGATACCTCGTTATTTTCTAAAAACAAGAGCATTATACTATAATACAACTCAATTATCAAAATCAGGAAACTAACATTAACACATTGCTGTACTTTATCTAATCTAAAGTTTTTATTCAAATTTTGTGAATAGCATCAATGGTATCCTTAAAGCAAAATGATTTTTTTCTCATTCACTATTAGATCTAGGGTCACATGTTTCATTTAATTGTCATGTCTCTTTAACCTGGACCACTTCCTCAACATTTTGTTGCGTGTCATGATTTTGACATTTTTGAAGTATATAGATACAGATTTTTTTTAAAAGATTTTATTTGTTTATTTGAGAGAGAGGGAGGAAGAGAGAGAGAGAGCACAGGCTGGGTACAGGGACAGAGGGAAAAGCAGACTTCCCACTGAGCAGAAAGCCTGACATGGGACTCGATCCCAGGACCCTGGGATCATGACCTGAGCTTAAAGCATATGCTTAACTGACTAAGCCACCCAAATGCCCCCAGACTTTTTTTTTTAAGTATGCTATTCAGGGGCACCTGCGTGGCACAGAGGTTAAGCGTCTGCCTTCGGTTCAGGGCGTGATCCCGGCATTATGGGATCGAGCCCCACATCAGGCTCCTCCGCTGGGAGCCTGCTTCTTCCTCTCCCATTCCCCTGCTTGTGTTCCCTCTCTCGCTGGCTGTCTCTATCTCTGTCAAATAAATAAATAAAATATATATATTTTTAAAAGTATGCTGTTCAAGTTGGCTTTCTCTACTGTTTCTTCATGATTAGATTAGGATATGCATCTTTGTCAGAAATACAATGGAAATGGTGTGTACTTCTCTAGGCATCATATCAAAATGCATATGGCAGCCAGTTATCCCATCATTAAGTGACGTTAATTTTGGTCACTTGGTTAAAACGGTGTCTGTCAGATTATCTCCACTATTAAGTTACTACTTTTTCCTTTGTAATTAATATGTACCTTGGGGAAAGATACTTTGGGATTATATAATTTTCTCATTATTCACCAAACTTTTGCCCACTAATTTTACCATCCATTTATAATCTTTTGCTTAAAACAGTTATTACTACGGTGGTTGCCAATCAGTAATATTTTAATTCCATCATTTCTGCTGATTTTATTACATGGCATTTTACTCTAAAGAAAACTGTTCTTCCCTCCCCCCTTTCATTATTTATATCATTTTGGTCTTATAGATCCCCATTTTATTCTATCAGATATAACACATCACAACCATTATTTATTTCAATGCTTAAAATGACCCAGATCTGGTCAATTCCTGTGATCCTTCTGACGGAGCCCTATCATTCTTTAAGCAATTGGTTACTTTCTGGCACACGAAGATATTTCAGGTTTATTTTAAATATCCTAGCCCCAGACATGGAATTGGGATTTCCCCGAGGAGTTTGGCTTCCTTTCAGCATATATTAGTATTTGAAAATCAAGATCCAGGCTCGAGGTGTCAGCTGAACTTTAAATGATCTTTTGCCCATCCTATGTGGGCTAATAGGACAGATGATAATTCAGTAGCATCTCAGTCACAGACCAAGTCTATGCCCACTTGCCAATTCTTCCTCATGGGCTTTCCTTAAGGAGGGCAGTGTGGTAAAGGCTGAAAGCAGGAGAAAGGGAAGCTGAGAGGCATCAGTCGTGAGGCCTTATCCAAGTATTATGCTGCCATCCTCTGAGGACATAGCCCAGGACAGAGACATCCATAAGAGGCACTACTAAATGATTAGAGGTTATGTTGAAACATACCCTGAGGGATGAGAAGTCACCTTGGGAACTCCAGCTCCAGCTAAACTGACAGCAACAGTCAATCATGTGAGTGGCGTATCACAGTGAGTAGAAGTATTGCCCAGTTGAGCACTCTAAATTCTCGACCAACAGGATGTGGAGAATCAACGCCATTATTGTTTTAACTGCTAACTTTTTTTTTTTCTGAAACATATATATCTACAGAAATGGAAATATATGATAAGATGTTTATCTTGCTTATGAAATGATACCTATTATTTTAATTAGATTGTTCTACCATAAAGATGAACGTTTCAATCATAAGTAACTATTAAAACTACAAAGAATTTTAACAACAAAAAAAAAGAAGAAGAAAATAGAAGAGATAAAATGGAATGCTGAACAATTCCCAATTAATTCAAAAGAAGGCAGGGAAGGACGAATAAAGAATAAATGGGACAAGAGAAAAAAACCCAACATGGTAGATTTAAACACAAAATGTCAATTATACCATAAAAATAAACAAATCAAACACTCAAATTTGAGGTAAAGAATATAATATTGGACAAAAAAAACCCATGTAGGTTCTGTTTTTAAGAAATAGATGTGGATGACAATAAGAAATACATTATTCGAACATGTTGGATAAAGCTAATGCAGTTATTTGTTGGAAATTTGTATTCTAAAATGCTCTTAAGAAAAGAAGACAGGCTAAAAATAATGAGCTAAGCATCTAGCTTAAGAATTCCAAAAAAGGAGAAACAAGAAGCCCAGAGAATGTAAAAGGAAGGAAATAATAAAGTAGAAAACAAAAATACATTAGAGCGAATCTAGTGTGTGGTTCTTTGAACTAAAAAAATTTACAAATCTCTGCAAGACTGACTAAAAAGAGAGGGACAGCAAAAATAAGCAGTATCAGGAATGAAAAGGGGACACCTCAGAAAAAAGAAACAATTTTGAAAAGGGAGAAATACTGTAAATAACTTTTGGCAACTCACATGACAAATCAGACGAGATGAAAATTTTCTAAAACATTATAAATTACTAAACTAAATCAAGAAGGTCCAGAAGACCTTAGTGGACTTGTAATCATTAAATAAATTAAATAATGTATTTAAAATCTAACCTCAAAAATAAACAAACCAATCGAGACATATAAACCTATAAGAGCAATTAAAGCAGTATGATAGAGAGAGGAATCTATGAACCAAAACCCATGAACCCAGAACTGACCCCTGAACAGCAACACCGCGGGGGAATTGACTAGATGCCTGAAGTATAGGCAGCAGGGAGACCAGCACATACAATGGAAAGACCGATGTTCTGAATCAGGCAAGATGACTGGCAGGGCTAAGCAATCTTGGGCAATTCCTAGCTTGTTTCTTCCAGTTTCTTCAGTCATAAAATATAAATATAAATATAAATATAAATATAAATATAAATATAAATATAAATATATAATATGTATACATATGAATCTAAATTTTATACATATGAATACATATATACACATATATACACACATATACACATATGAATACATATTTTATACATATGAATACATAAATACATATATATATTAAGATTTATGTATTTATTTTAGAGAGAGACGGAGAGAAAGCGTACTGGTGGGGGGAGGGGCAGAGGAAGAGAGAATCTCAAGCAGGCTCCACACCCAGCAGAGAGCCTAATGGCGGGTACAACACAGGGCTCAATCCCAGGACCCGTGAGATCATGACCTGAGCAGAAATCGCCAGTTGGTCACTTAACCAACTGAGCCACTCAGGTGTCCCATAAAATGGGATATTAAATCCCACGTCTTGCACATATTGAGTGAAAGGATTTGAGAAAGAATAAGTACTCAACATGTTCTTAAGTAAGTGTTGTTATTGTTCTCCTTCGGCTAGCATACCGCACTAAAAGAAGACGCCAGGTTGTAGAAGATGAGGTAGGGGACAAAAGGGACATTCGCGTGGATGACTATCTTCTTTCTTTACCTGTGTTGTTCTGTCTTCCTTCATGTTTTTTTAAAGTTACACTGGTTTTAAAAAGTCAAACCTGGTGAAGTAAAACTTACATCTGGCCTATTAAAATAGCTAGTTTTCTCTACATGTCCTTTTTCATTCCTCCCTCATTTCTTTCTTTCTTTCTTTTGAGAAGAGTGATTGCTATAATCTTCATTAAAGCCATAGAGCAAGTGGCAGTATGCAAGCATGCCTTAGGCAAGGGACACAGAGACTCCTGAGAAGTCTCACAGGCATAGTACAATCCGGGAAGCTGTTTTATTGCTGACTTCTTTGCACGTTAAAATATTCCCAGTTGATAGTTGGGATAATGACTTGCAATGATTCTTTTAATTAATTAATTTTTTGTTTGGATTTTTAAAAATTATGTCTTTTGTTTTAAAAAGCCCCAGGGCATGAGTAGATTTTTAAAAATCATTAATTAAATATTCTAAACAACTGACAGTAACATTAGTAAAAGGAAGAGGAGGGGCGATGGGTGGCACAGCGGTTAAGCGTTTGCCTTTGGCTCAGGGCGTGATCCCGGCGTTATAGGATCGAGCCCCACATCAGGCTCCTCTGCTATGAGCCTGCTTCTTCCTCTCCCACTCCCCCTGCTTGTGTTCCCTCTCTTGCTGGCTGTCTCTATCTCTGTCAAATAAATAAATAAAATCTTTAAAAAAAAAAAAGGAAGAGGAAAAATTAAGCTCTCAGGAAAACACTCAGTAGACAAACTATCTTGTGCATCAAGATCAGAAATTGTCAGCTTGCTTAAAATTCAATACCGGACACCAAAAACTGTGTCAGGGAAGTCTATGCAATAATGTTAGAATTCTCAGCTATTCAGCAATTTTTGAGGTCCTAAGAATGCCAAGTGTTCACGTGCCATTATTTTGACAGAGTTATAGAGACCTGGAATTAACCTTATAAAGATATTCTTGTTTCTTCATGACAAGGATAGAGTTGACATCTTGTGACTTACCATTATCTGCTTTGTGAGTGTTACAGCTTTTTCTAACAAGCTGAAGCAGGGAGTTTCTGAGTACATCCAAATTATATTCAGTCATATTTGCCTTTGTGAATAGTAGGTATGACATTTCTGCCAGGCAGTTTAATATGCCACAGTAAGATTAATGAGCAAACATCTAATAAGTTTATTATTATTATTATGTTCCTCTCTGGGTTAACAAAATGGAATAATGACTCACGATGTATTGTCACAATTTTTTTCCACATTAATTCACCTTCTCATTTTCTTCCTACTAATTTTCTCTTGCCCCGTAACTCCCACCCAATACATAGAGAATAAAAGAAAAGAAAAAAAGGGTGAAACTAGCACATATTCTGTACTTATTATGTATAAGAAACCACGCTCCTTTGACTTGGATTATCTTTAATCCTTAAAATAACCCTATGAGATGGTCCATGTATTCTTCTTGCCAATGAAACAAAGAAGACTCAGAAAGATTATAGCACACTCCAGTGCCACACAGCTAATATTCAGTACAGGAGGATTTGAGTTCCAAATTATGAGACTGCAAAGCCCAAACAGAGTACTTACTACACACTAATTTCACATCCTTTATTTATTATGAAATATCATATAGTGTCTCAAATGTTTATATCCTACGGATCCTGCCTTCTGACTTTGAACATTAGGAAACTGAAGCAAAAAACAGTCACTCATACTCTCTGTGCCAGGCTGGCTGAACTCTCTAACAGCAGGACGTTGAAAAGATGAGGCTACAGATGTATAGAATAAGTAAGAAGCTTATCCAAGGTTACACAGATAGTAAATATTGAAGCCAGACTTATGTCTTAACTATCATGTGATATACTGCCTCTATATATATATATATAAGGCAGCAGAAAGTTTAAAAAGTGGCCAGGAATTTTAATTTTCATTTCCATTCATATTAATTATCATCTTTGTGATAAGACATATAACATCTTAGCATCTAGGTGTGGTGGCTCAGAGTTCCTACAGCCTTATCCTCGTGTGAAGCATCAGAATGCACACTGTTTCCTACTATAATCAAGCTCACATTTGAAGCTAGAGGAGCCACACAAATTCGGATAAGTTTAGAAAAAAGCACAGGGGTACATGAAAAATAACTCTGTATAAACTGACCTGACACTGGAAACAGAGTGTCATATTTTAGATTTTAAAACTGTTACCAGAATATTATTACCCCCACACATTATCAAGAAAATAAAAGTAGGTTTAATCTTTCCAATAATGAAGTAAATGTTTTAAAAATATTTTAAAGTTATTTTTAATAAAGTACATACTTTGTACATTATGAATATAAAAAGGATTATGATTTACCCAATAGCCCCAACAACTGATGATAAATATCATTAATATTTTGTGATATTTTTCTCTGTTTTTCTGTATGCAATTTATAGTGATGAAATTATACTGAATGTGTTGTTTTGTTTCACACTTTTTTTTTCCATTATTGTCCTAACATATGGATTTTCATCTGCGTTTAGTTATCTATTGCTACATAACAAATTACTTCAAAGCCTAGTAGCTTTACACAATAATTTTTTTAATCAAAATCTCTGGGGGTCGGGAATCCTTAGTATTGCTGGGTGGTTCTGGTTCGGGGTCTCTCTTGAGGCTGCAATCAAGATGTCATTTGACAACTTCACTGAGGCTACAGAATCTGCCTCAAAGATGGCTTTCCGACAGAGCTGTTGGCAAGAAGTCTCAGTTCCTCACTGGCCACTGGCGGGAGGCCGGGGCTCCTCCCTGTGGGGATCTTCTTGCAGGACCACTCAAGTGTCCTCGCTGCATGTCAGCTGGCTTTCCCCAGAATAATCAAAGAGTACAGTGATGGAAGCTGCCATGTCTTCTATGACCTAGCTTCAGAAGTCCCCCTCCACCATCTCTGCACTCTGCTTTTTGGTTATAGAAGTTATTTCTGTTTAACATGGGAGGGGACTACGCAGGAGTATGGACACCAGGTACTAGGATACAGAGATCTCCGTGGCCCAAATTGGAGACTAGCTATGATGCTCTTATTAACAATGAAAAATAATAAAACAACTTTAATATGATGGTATAAAGAAACAGTCTTGTTTTCCAGGAAATGGCTTCTCAGACCTACAACTGAAAACAAAGTTGCATAAATACACATCATTTTGGATTCGAGGAACACCCAGATCTTGACAAGAGAATTCTGCCTTCCATAAGTCCTTTGAGAACTGTTATTTCTCACAATTGAGAAATTGCTTCTCAGGACCACTGCATTATCTGCTAGAGGACTGGCCCAAGGGGACAGCAAATTGGAGATCGGGTGGGACCCTTGTCCTCGAGTCCTGTTGGATCTTAGCTTATCCCTATTAAGTGCTTAAGGAACAACAAGCAGAAAAGGAAGACTTCACTTCATGTCTTTCTCTTCTCCCCATCCTAACCCTCTCAAAACAAGAAATAGATTTAAGACGACGAAAGGTGTGTGTGTGTGTGTGTGAAAGTAAACCAACATCTGTATGTGGGTGTCCTTTGGAAGTGCTCAGTGAAATTACAGATGATATCCAAATATTATGTATCAACATGTATTTATTCCGGGAAAGAGGCATACATCTATCATTCTGTTGTTTTAAAATCCTCAACTAGAACAAGTCAGATTGTGAAGATATAGAACAAGAAACAAAGAATTTATAAACGTGGTAATAAGAAAATATTTTCCCCTTAAATCCATTCTCCAATGCTTTCTTTACAGCAAATCACCTGGCAACCCTCTGAACAACAAGCGAGAAACAGACATCATGTTATCAGTTGCAGATAGATATATTAGCTTTAATCTATTTCATAACCCTGCATTGATCAAAAAGCCGCAGAAATTTAGATTTACTTTTGCAGAGAGAGCTAAAGGAACATTGGGGTCAAGGTCACTTAGGAGCATGTATTGCTGATTTTAACTCTTTCCAGTCAAAACTGGGGACTTATTAATGGTATTTAGTTGGAGGCAATGTTCTGCTAGGGGGCAGTGGAGAGATAGGGGGTCAGGGCCTGAATCTTAGGGTCAGGGCCTCCAGAGTAAAACTTTTGAGTTCCTGAAACACGATGTCTAAGAATTTGGTTATTTCACTTTTCAGAACTGGACTCTTCTGCATTATCACAATGTTAATGCACACATGTCAACAGACACAGTAGGGCTGCAGAGATGGCTTTTACTCGAAATATCCAGGAGAGGTCAATGGACAAATTGACACAGGGCAATTGGGAATCTAAAGGCAAATCATCAAATATTGAGATCAGTTTTGTCTTTATTTCATTAAATTTATTACCCCTGGTTTTAATTTTTGCATTTTTACCACATTAAGTGTATAAAATGGTATTTTCCTGAGACAGAAAAAAGCAATAATACTCATTACAATCACTAACACAAACCAACGACTGTATGCTAGGCGCTGTTCTAATTGCTTTACATGTGTTACCTCATTTAGTCTTCCCAATGCCCTGTTTAACCCTATTTTATAGATGAACAAAGGCACGGAGGAGAAAGGGAGGGATGAAATAAGTTGCCCAAGGCCACGCAGCTGCTAAGGAATGGAACTAGGCTTCAAAAGATGGGTGAGTCAGGGTCCAGAGTCTAGGTTCTTAAGCACGCTTTTATGCTGTCTCCTCATTATAGAAAAAGTGAGACGTATCAAACCTGTAACATTCTCGGAACCTGAGTCGTGTAATGATGAGCGAAATGTTCACAGTGGCCAAAGAATACCTGATTCCACCGTATTTAAAATATTGAAAAACACTTGGGACAAAAATTATGTATTTTGAGCAAATAGTAATACACAGGTACATAACATCTTTCTCTTAGAGACCAAAATCTGTAATATGGGTGCTCTGTTGCCCTCCCGCCTACCCCTCCCGCCTACGTATATAACAGCAGCAGAGGAGATGCTCCAGAAAGAATTCTTGAACCAAAAATAGTTCATTTTTTTCTGTTGTATCCTTTTGCATGAAGTCACTAATTTGAGGATGAATGCCTTTTTGTTTTTGTCAGAGCAGCCTAAGGAAATTTCAGTACTAGACAGTACTTGGATTTGTCTTCCCTCAGACTCTGAACTTGCAAATGAGGGCAAATATACAAATCATTACATTTAGAGAAGACAGATCTCTTATCAGTGTCAGAAAAAATGGAAACTAAAAGCTCATAAAAATGCTAATGATCATATCTTTCCCAAATGCTCTGGTTTAGTACAAAGTTTCTTTTTGATAACACCATATAATGCTCTCCTCCCCCTTGCCTGTTAATCTCCATTTCTCAGGGTGAATTTAGAGCAAATAACATAAATCTATAAAAAGATACTCTGAATTCTCTTCCAAATATAATACTTGGATAATAATGCAATTGTTGGGCAAAGTAGCATGCTTTGCTCATTAGCAATGAACACAGATGTGAATCTCCTCTGTCCCAGCATTTTCCTCATTCCCATTACTGTTCTCCACCCGCAGTGCCTGTGAGCCTGCTGAGCATGTCTGGCGGAGGGGAGGCCATCTCTGTGTACCTGCACCAGTCTCTGTCCTTTGCCTGCAATAGAGTTCCTTGCAGTCCTTCCTGAAGTAAGAGTCAGGGAGAATTGGTTTTTTTAATTGTACAGCTGTTGTCAACCCTTTGTTTATAAGCCTGAGTTTGCTTAAGTGAATAAATCCGGCCTTGTGCTCTGAGGCTACCAGATACACCAAGAAGAAATCTATGGCCTTGTCATTTATGTATAGGCTAGTTCTACCTGTTTGAGTAACATCCATTGACCAAAGTTGAAAAACATAACGCAAAGTAATCAAAGGCACATAATTAACTTTGAAGCAAGGGAAAGGCACGAGATAATTTTTATTGATTGTTAGCAATAAGTCTTTTCCCTAGATAACAGGTATTGTCTTGTTCCAGGAGAGAGAAACCTACTAATCCACAGTTAGCCTATTTTTTAGCATAACCTCCCATAGGTGACATCAAAAAACCAGAATGACGATCTGTTTCTAAGTCAGATGATAAAATAAAGTACCTACTTACAGAATAATGAAAAGCTCCTGTTTGAGGATGTTTGAGCTGCTTTTATCCAGGAATTTAATCTGTCAACTACACTTTTAAAGGCTATAAAAATCTAATGATGGAACAATAATTATACAGCAGATTATGCAATATTTCACTGCAAAATTGAGTTCTTATTTTGAACTTCATATTTTTTTGCTTTTGTTAATTTTCTGTTTAAAAAAGGACTTAGTGCCAAACAACATAGTCATTGAAAAATACTGTATGTGGTTTTGTTATGGTTCCAAAAGATCCTTTACAACCTTAATCAAAAAGCATTTTTACATAAATATATGATTCTCATTTTGTGGAATTTTGTTTTCTTTGTCCTGTTTCTAATATCAGAAAAACTCTCTAAATCAGGGAAGAGCTATTGACTTGTCCTGGTTAATGCTGCCCTAAATGAAATTTAGTTGGAGATTTAAATTTCGAAGTAGTAAGAAAATACAAGTTCCTAAAATGAAGCCTTTTAGAAACATGGTTTCTATAACTAGAATTTGTTGGTTGAAATATTAAATATGTTTTATGTAGTCAACACTTGGCAATCTGTGCACTGTCAGATTCCTTCTGCCCTTTGACAGGCCCTGTGACTTTCTTGTTCTGTTTGTGCTGCTGGGTCATATTTTTCCCATTTCTCTGTTCTTCCCTAATCTCCTAAAGACTTTCTTTACTTCCTTTCTGTGGCAACACAAAGCGAGCTTGTTTGCTTACTTCATGATTGACTCAATCTTATATATTGGCTAGGCACCCATGGACATTAAAAGTAGAAGTTGTAAAGATTTTTTAATCTGAACACTATTATTGTGATCTGTGCATGGGTTTGTAATGAGCTCAGGTGATCGTTGAGAAACTTCCCTGGGCATAGGACTGACCAACAGAACAGAACAAATCAGCAAGCTACAGCTTGCTTTTAGCAGGTATGGTATGTTTTTGAAGTAATTGTATTCTCAACAAGAAATACCATACAGAGTCTCTGACTTGTGGTCAGGCATGAGATGGCATCAGCTGGCTGGTGTTCAGTCCATTCAGTCGAAGACCAGCTTCATAATAGCTCCAGTGATCTCTGATCCCTGGTATTTGCACCTTGTGTAGTTCCCTCCCGCACTGGCCCAAAGGTGATCTGTATGTATGCCCAATACTATATGGCAGAAGTATTGGTATGTCACATCTGAGATTAGGTAATAAAAAAACACTCTCCGTATCGCTCTCAAATCACTTCCTTTGGGGAAAGCAAGTTTCCATGTGATGAACAGCCTTAGGGTGAGGCTCACATTGGTGAGAAACTGTATGAGGCCATTGGCCAATCACCACATGAGTAAGTTTAGAAGCATATCTTCCAGAACAATCAAATGTTTAGGTGACTGCATCTCCAGCTGGTATCTTAACTGCAACTTTGTGAGAGACCCTGAGTCATATACACACTATTTGTACATTCCTAGACTCCTGACCCAAAGAAATTGGGTGACGTAATAAATGTTTGTTATTTTAAGCTGCTGGAATTTGGGATAATTTGTTACACAGCAATAGCTAGCTAATACAAGGTCTACTGCTAGGTACATGGGAAAAGGCAAAGTTCCTTGGCTGTAAGAGTTGGCAAGTCAGTGTTATATGCAACCAACTAAGGGATCTGCGCCCAGGGCAACACTCAGTGCAGAAGAAAAGCAGAGTCACAGGTCTAGCTTCATATCCCAGGGTGGAACCAATATATGCCAGTTGCTAAATTAGTCTCTGTGAACATACTCACTCATTTAGGTTAGCTCAGAGCAGTTTAATGAGGAAGTTTATTTTCTCATTTTTACACATGAAGAAAGCAAGTCTTAGCTTGTCAGTAACTTTGAGAACACACAGAAATCAAGTGGCAGAGCCATTAATTCAATCTTAGTTCTGTTTAACTTTAAAGATCACACCCTTGAACTGGTATGGTTTGTAGCCTCTGATAATTGCCAGCATTTACAGAACACTGTATGTGCCTACTACCACGCCACCTCTCTCTCTAGGAATAAAAGAATCTCCTCTAATCCTAAAATCCCTGCAAGATATATATTACTTCCGTAAATAAATAAATGGAAAGGGCCTTTTTAGAGTGCATGTATTAACATGGGAAAAGGAATGATTTTAAGAATTCATTTCGTTTCTCAGACTCTCCCCTAAGAATATTTCCCAGCTACCTACTTATTTTGTGATTTCTCCAAATTAAAGACACTCATGCTGCTGCTAACAGGTTTATCAGAAGGATTATTTCCTTTTCTGAATCATTCACTCTTCTCCTCCTTTCCATTAGCTTGGATAATGAAACATTACCTGTGTGCCCTCTTTGTAAACACACATTGGAGAAAAGAAGAGACCAAAACTTCTAGAGGTGTCTGAGAACATTTAGATTGGAAACTCTAAAGAAGCCAGGACCTAGCATCGAAGCATCAGGGAGATGTTCTTGAAACCAGGAAATTGGTTAGCAGCACTGGAATAGACCATGAAAATAAGAGAAGAGCGCATGGATTCAATAGATGACTGCTACTGACACTTGATTTTATAATGTACTTTCTGTTCAGGTGTGCTCATTAGTGCTGGAACTTAGGGAAGACACAGGCTGTGGTATGAGGAAGGTCGTCTTAACGGACAGAGATTAAGTATATCTTTTATCCCGTCAATTCTTTTTTTTCTGAAAACTTCACCTGTATTGAAAACAGATATTTGGCAGAGACCTACAAATGTTTAAGTTAAAAGAGATGTGTGGTGAAAAAGATCACCCTGTATTAACTTTATAAGGGGCTGCTTCAGATTCCTCTCAGTGTGGAGATGTCACTTTGCCATGCAACAGACACACATACACACACATGCACATGCACATGTGCGTGCACACACACACACACACACACACACTTCTTATTTCTCTTCCTTTCTTCTCTTTTAACTTTTGAAGTATTTGGCTTTATTCCCCCAAAGTGCACAATGAAGAGATTCTCACAAATTGTCAACACCTGGAACACATTTTCTCTTGGCTATGGGCACATAAGTATCTTTATTCTGAATGGGGAAAGAGAGCAGACCTCCATCCTGCCTGACTTGAACATTCACTTGGTATTAACCTAGTTTCCTTAATTTCAGTGTCTAAGGATTAGATACTTTGAATATCAAGATTGTTTTCCCTTGTAAAATAAAAGTGAACTTCTGCTTTCAAAATTTTCTCCTTGCTGCAGTAGATAATGGATCCATGCAAACTTAAACCTTAATCACTTCAGAAGCACATGTGATAGAAGCAAAAGTAAATGGTTTGAGGGAACATAACAGTAATATTCCTACATTTGGGCTTTGATAGGATCCATGTTGACTCTGATTTATGTTTTGACTTAATTTCCCAAGTTGTTGAAACATTCTTGGGTTGCTGTCGAATGAGTCTAACCACCCTACTCTTGATTCTCGTCCTAAACTCACCCAAAGAATGTGTTTTTGATGAGTCAATACTTATTTATAGTTTGCTGAGCCATTGGTACTAGTGAAGTTATCAAAATGTAAAGTTGGTTGAGAATTTAATAAACATCCTGGATATCTCAGGGTAACATGCTTTGGGCCATTTTAGGAAAATAAAACTTGCCCCAATTGAGGAAATGGAAAATTAGTCCAAGTGACTGGACTGCAAAGGAGAATATCAAATGTAACGTCTTCTAATGACACTTCAAGAGACAAATGGAAGTAATGATTACAGTGGCCATGGATGTTGATGGTAATGCTGTCATAAAGTTCTTATCAATGACTCAGGTAAAAGTTGATTTCTAAGCTGTCTTGCAAAACTTTCATTACACTGAATACTCTTCTACATCCCTGAAACGAGCACTGCTGTCATTCCAAAGTAGCCCTGCCAAAATGCTGTGATAAAACTCAAGAACCCAGAAGTGCTAATCCGACAACTTTCAAAACTTTTCACCAGTCCTGTATCTGGCCTGCTCTCCCATCGTATGCACTGGATAAACAGTCTCAAATTAACCAAACTGCTCCCATAGAATTTAAAATTAGCATTATCTATTTTGAAACCTAACTCCATTTTGAAATCTACAATTTGTCTAATCCTGTCTTCCGTTGACACTTCCTCACACTCTTCTACTCCTTGTTCATGTCATAATATTATTTCTGTGCATGTCTGAGTCAACTCCAGTAGATTATAAGCTCCTCAGTATGTTAGTCATCTTTCTATCCTCCATGTAACCAGTAGAGCATTTTATGCTGAAAATATGATGGAATCCTAAACATGATAGCAGATGTAATCAGCTTTGTAATTGTAAAGCAGGAGTCATAATTCTATTTGTACGGCAGTCCTATAAACATCAGATGCTTTCCATCAAAACAGAAAGCAAAAATTTAAAAAAAAAATCTAGAAGTCCCAGGGAGTTTTCTTATAGACTCAATATATTGTGCCCAGGTCTTAGTTATATTAAGCATATTATTTATAAATGATGATGATGAAGATAGACAGGCATAGATAGATAGACAGATGATAGGTACTTATGTAGTACTTACTATATTCCAAATACTGCTATAAGTGCTTTACAAATATTAATTTTCATGACAAATCCATGAGGATGGTATCATGATAATATCTATTTAATAAATGAATACGTGGAGTCACAGAGCATTTGGCTCACGTGCCAAGGTCACACAGATAGCAAATGGAGAACACTGGATTTGATCCCATAAAATCTGACTCCAGAGTTCCGTGTAATAGTGCAGAATTTAGGAAATCTTAGATATAGTATATATACCATACTGGTTGAAAATAAAATAGGGCATGCGGGTATCATTTCTCCTGCTCACCAGCTTCTTAGTTGTTAAGTATCAGGTGGTCATTATTTCTCATTTGCAAGAAGAAAGCAGAACAGAGATTGAATAAGAGAAATATCACTTACCATTGAATTGTTTCTTCTACATAAACATAAATACAAATATCTAAGATTTCCTTAATTTTGTGCTGTTCCAGGGAATAATTCTTGAGTCGTGTTGAGGCCAGGGACATTTGGAAAAGTCATCTCTCTTACCCACAAGACTGAGCAAAAGGCTTTAACTGTCCGTGCAAATTTCTTCTTCTCTACGGGCATTTCCCAACTTACACTTTAAATATATCACCGTTTATTCTTTTAACATTAAAATCTAGTGTCCGAAATACACAGATAAGGTAAGTAGCATCCTTTTACCGAAAGGATCCTGAGCAGAATGAATGCCCATTTGGGTGAGCCAACACTTCCCTCGGTTTCTGTATTTCTTCCTGTGAAAAACAGACCCTTAACAAACAAGCAGATCTTCAGGTATTTAACTAGGTCTAATCAAGACTAACCCATGGTAGATACAGAGAATCTGACTGTAGATAAACACTAAACAGATTCGATTGATTGTACTTTTGGTTTCCTCATTGTTTGGAAGGTGAGCAGAAGTTAATTAAGCATTTAGACCTATTTGCTTGGCTGTAAGTGTGTTTATTATGCTCCAGCTGGATAGCCCTTGTTTAGTGAGTACTTTCTTTGCATCCCTAAATCAATTCGTCTGTTAGACAAAACCCAATGATTTACCTGCTGTCGTTAATGCACGAGAGGTCACAGAAGCATTGCGCGAAGTATGCTCCCGGAGAAAGCCGATCCTTTCTGCAGGATGTCATATTAGGAGAGGAGCTTGTAAGAGCATACCTCTATTTCATACAGCATCTGGCATTCACCCCAAGTGGCCACAGGACGCCATCCTTACGGGAAGGATGCTGTTGTATTAGCAAGTGATTTATGAACTCCATCTAGGATTCAGGCAGGAAATATCCTCTGATATAGACAGGAAAAACAAAAGCAATCCTTTAAAAGTGATTTTAAAACAATCAAATCAGATCAAAATCCACAACTTAGACTCACCACTTCAAAAATAAAATTAATAACTTCTTATCCATCCATTTAACACTGTTTCAAGCACTGGGGATAGAATGATGAATTGTCAATTAAACATAAATTCTGACCTCAAGATGTTTCAAAACGAACCCAGATCTCAGACTATCAGAGTATCTAATTTTTGTTTTCTATTTCTCTAAATATTTAATATTTGGAATGTGTTTTAATAGTGCACATATTGCACAAACATTGTGTCAGGTCTGCTATAGACATTATTTTATTGTTACACATAACCATTTGTTATGTCATTGTCTTAATTTTACAGATAAAAGAACCGGTGCTCAGTAAGGTTAAGTGACCTTTCTATAAAATTGTTGGGACGTGAATACCATGTTTATTTTCATTACATTTACACAGGGCAATTATGTTTATGCCTAATTGTTCCTTTGTACAGAGGCCAAAGTAAAACTCATTTTCTTTGTTTGTAGTTTATTAGAAGTGTTTTTCTAAATAAACTTTCTTCTCAACATTGCCAATCAGGTACGCCTTAAAAATGTACACTAGAATTTCTAGACCTTTCTTGGCATCCAAAATTTTACTATCATATTTAATTTCATAGGGAGATTTCCCTTCTTATGTAGAACTCCAAAGCACTAGAGAATAGATTCAGGGTTATAGTGAATAAGACTTTTGTTCATCTTTATGCTGGTATTTAGAAGTCAGAGCTTGTATCTTTTTTTTAATATTGTAAATTTAAATTGCACCATTTCCTGTCATGAGGAAGAGAACTGAATTGATTCCCTTGAATTTAACCCATATTTTTAGGTTTTCCTGGTCCACAGCATGGTCTAATAAGTCAGAAATTTACTTTGAGATCAATCTCCTTTCTAAGGTTTAAAAGGTAGTCATCAAATTCTATTGATTTTTTTTTCTCTCATATCATTTTTCCAAAGTTGTATTTTCAATAAAACTTTTTTGGATTCACAAAGGTGCCAGAATTCTCTTTCTTTTCTATTAGACCTTATTTTTCCCCAAATGATGTTCAGGAGAATGATAATAATAATGGCCTCAGTTTCTGAGAACTTGCCAACATTTCTTAGGAGGAATGTGATAGTCTAGGCCTACAATCATTTCCACATGTCCTAACTCTGAAACTGAAGGGAATAAGTACCAATCCCTGTTGCCTTATCTTAATATTCAGTGAGCCCTGGAGGTTGCAGACAAATTTGCTTTCTATGCAGGCACTATCATACATCACAGCAATTTCTCAACCCCTTCATCACACTCGTTCAGAATTGTACCCAGATAGCCAGAACAGCTGTTTCATGCTATATACTGAGCTGACTCAAAGAAGATCTGTCTTTGACATGAAGGCAATCAAAGCCCAATTTGGAGTTTCTTAGGCCTTCAAGTTCAGTGAGAGATAAAATTTTAGCTGCTATGACCATATCATTAATTCTTACAAAGTTTAATTTGCATGATTCTGTTCTAATCTTTAGGGAAACAAAATGATCAATGATATCTGTTTACTTAATCTACAGCTGCACCCCCATGTGCCCCCTTGGCCTACCTTCTGCAATCATAGTCTTTTTGTTTACTTTGCACATTCTGACAGCAAAGAATATAGTCATCATTCAATTTTGCCTTTTGAGGATGCACATAGGAAAGAGTAAACAGCATTGAATAAAATGACATACTTTACAAAGCAAATTTTGTACAGTGCATAATAAATTTTGTTGAGGTCACATTTTGCACATCTATTAATAATAATAAGGTTTATGATTCTAACAGAGCACTCATAAACTTAGTCTTTCATCTCAGTTCTTAAAAAAATCTCAGTGTGTCAAAGTTGGCAAACTCTAGCTTTGCTAAAATGCACTATCTTATATTCTTTTGCTGTTCCCTTTCATGGTGATATTACATGCCCTGCCAGAACTCACTGCATTGCAAAATGCTCATCTTTCTATGCATAAGGCTATAAAAAGGAATTTATCTTGCAGAATATGTCATAAACTCATTTGGTAGTTTATATCAGATTTAAATTAGTACCTTTACATAATTATTAGAACCTAAGATGCATAATCCCTTCTTCACCATATGGAACAAATATATGCCTTTAATGTTGTAGACTTGATCAAGGTGCTGTTGCTTGAAATAAATACCCTTGAAAGCTCTTCTTAAGAAAATGAACATTACTGAAGACAAAGCAAATATTTCAAGTGCATCTCAACCTGAACTGCATGTTTTTCTGACTCAAAGGGAAAAAAGAAACTCATTTGTCCTAAATTGAGATATACCTAAAGTATGGTTCTCTGCCTTGGGGAGAAGAGGAAACCTAATTGGATTCTGGGTAGTGAGTATGGTTTGGGCTGTTCTTAGGAGGGTATGGTGGTCTTGCTGCCAGATGGATCACTGCTACTGAATACTTACCTACTCCACTCATTTGCCCTGGGTCAGGGTTCTTTGAAAAGTTCTTGAACTAGAAAGATGCAAGTGATGATATGATCTATATTTTGAAAGCTCTGTGTAGCAGCAGAGAAAAAATTAAAGATACTGAGAGGCAGAAAGATTACTCCGGGGGTTTAAGGTTGTCAGGGTTAGAAGTGTGGCAGTGACAGTGGAATGGAAAGGGTGTAGAGGTGTAGGGTGTAGATGAGAGGTAGGACCTGTAGATACTGGGAAAGTAGACAAGCTGAAAAATCATAGCAATCAAAGGGATGTGTGTTTGCCGATCTCTGAGGAGTTTCCATAGGATACATTTATTTAGTATTAGCTCTGGTCTAGCCTTATGACTTGAAAGTTCAGAAACCTCACATCATCAAGTTCACAAGACCACTGCATTAATATGGGAGGGTGATTTAATAATTTTCCTTGGGAATTCTATTACAGGAAACAGATTACTCAATCACAATGATCTGCACATTTTCTTTTTGGGACTTCTCTGGCAAAATACAAAGATAAGCCATATTAAGAGCCCCTTCCTTGCTCCTTCCCTCCCACCCTCCCTCCCTCCATCCCTCCCTTCCTCCTTCCACTCTTTCTTTACTTCCTTCCTTCCCCTTCCCTCCCTCCCTCCTTCCCTTCCATCTTTCTTTCCTTCCTTCCCTCTCTCTCCTTCTCTCTTTCTCTCATTTCCTCCCCTGTGGAGAAATAGCCATTTTTGGAATTAGACTGGAAATTTATTTCCCAAGAATTTTTCTCTCAGTAGCAAATCAAGCCAAATAACAATCAGAATATTATCTCATAAATATGGCCTAAAAAAAAAAAAACCCAGAACTATAGCAATAGAATTCTTATTGACATCAGCCATTAAATTGATTAATACACTATTCTCACACTAAGATAATATTGCCAAAGGAACTAAATTACTAAATACCTTTTGGGCAGCCCTAGGAAGGCGTTGCCAATATTTGTCTTGGTGATTTGTTTTTTTCTAGCTTTCATTGGATGCCATCCAAATGGCACAAAAATGATGGGAGTTTACTGTAAGTCTTCCAGATTTGGGAGCTGTTCTGTTTCTTTAGGATAACTGTGCCTATCTCTGATTTGATCTAACATGTGTCTCAGAAGCCAACCTTATTTAGCCAATTTTTAAGTTCTTGAAGAAGGCCTCTCTGCAATACTCATGTATATGGTTCAAAGGACAGGTGACAATTTGTAAAGGAACAGCAGGATTTAAAGTTGACCAGACAGTTCCTATCCTGTGCAAATCACTCCTGAGGTAGGAGACATTAGAAGAAAAAGTACTTATCCAGGAAAGATAATGTATTCAAGATTTTAATATGTAGAGTTTTAGTGCTTCTAGGATATCAATGGTATAGATTTAATTTGATAGTTGGAAATGGCTCTGAAAGTACAGTGTCTTTAGGATAAAAGAGAATATTATTCATAGTTTCTCCCCGTTTGTAGTTCATTGGCTCCTCTATAATGTGAGAAAGATCTGAGCTAGTGATATTTATCTTCAAATTACCTATTAAAGATAATTGCTTAATTTCGGTTAGGGACAGAGAACTAGGGAAGAATGCTGACTCACAGTGATCTATCACAGGCCCCGGTGATGCATGAACAAATTTTGTTTTATTCACATAGTGTTTAAAAACTTTGCGTTGGGATTTCTTTTAGAAATCCCAGTCAGGTCACCACAGTCCTCCCCACGTTGTTTTTCTATACAAAGTGATTTCACTCATTTTTGTTTGCTGCCTGATTCCTGAAATTATTAAAGATTACCTCCATGAGAACAAGAAGACAAGAAAAAAAAAAAATCCTGGAACAACACTTCACATTTTAGCAGGAAAAAACAGCATCTGAAGAAAGTGATTGTGAATCCTAAGAGGAACACCAGATGGATGTTTCCTATCAGATCCAAAGGAACAGAGAAAGATGATAAAAAGCTTGTAATTCGGCAGAAAAGTGAGTAAAATGAAGACTAAACACAGTACATTGAGAAAGTTGTTAGAAAGATACTGTTCAAACTGGAGAGAGAAATTTCACAAGATACTGAGCAAAGGAGGCAGATTTTGGAGACATGAAGAGTGAATACAAAGGTGTGAATAGAAAGAGAAAGTAGACGTAGACAGCTTCAGGAATACCCAAGCACAATCCACAGTCTTTCACTCACGCTGACATTGACATCTGTATATCCACTGTTTACTCGCTCAGATATCTAATCGACAAACCAAAGAAATTATATCTTAAATTCTTGATTTTTTCCGTGCAATATGCTCCACTCAAAAGATCACCCGTATTTGGGGCGCCTGGGTGGCGCAGTCGTTAAGTGTCTGCCTTCGGCTCAGGGCGTGATCCCAGCGTTCTGGGATCGAGCCCCACATCAGGCTTCTCCGCTAGGAGCCTGCTTCTTCCTCTCCCACTCCCCCCGCTTGTGTTCCCTCTCTCACTGGCTGTCTCTGTCAAATAAATAAATAAAATCTTAAAAAAAAAAAAAGATCACCCATATTTGAATCTCCATCTTTCCAATTACACAGATCAAACAAGAAGCTGAAGAAGCCATTGAGAGAAATGAGGGCACCTACCTCATTTCTAAGACCTGAATTAATGCTACATGGGATTTAAACAAACAAATAACAACAACAACAGAAAGAACACATCCAAAGTGGCCTGTGTGGAAAGCAGTGTCCTCTGGGGACAGCCAAATACTGATTAAAAAAAAAAAAAAAAAAAAGATAAACAGAACATCTGGGGGGAAACTTGAGAATATATTCGAGTTTAATGATAATACATCTTAACTTGCAGAAAGTAGAAGAGTGGATTCAGATAATGATATGCTCGGTAAGGTAGGTGGGTACACGCTGTACAATGATCACTCAGTAGCTATGTTATTGGGCAACGTACATAACCTACTAGTGCCTTAAAATCCTCATTGTAAAATTGGGGTAAAGAGAGATGTCTCACAGCATTTTTGTTTCTTTGGTTTGTTTTGTTTTGTTTTTGGCCTCCCACATGTGAAGCTCTACGAGTAACATCAGGAAGTTGAAAAGTGGTGAGCTCTCAGTAAATGTTAGCTGTTATTTTCTTTATGTAAATAGTTCTCAAACTTAACTATCATTCATAC
Organism: Ursus maritimus; assembly: GCF_017311325.1. NCBI lineage: Eukaryota > Metazoa > Chordata > Mammalia > Carnivora > Ursidae > Ursus > Ursus maritimus. The sequence continues at coordinate 36,449,109 of NW_024423564.1, read as the reverse complement.
ATGATCTCATTTTCCCCTCGATTTTTCCAGTGTTGATTATGTATTACATACATTTGTACATTGTGACATTTGTATGGACCATATTTATCCCAATATGTTGTAAGCCCTTACCAGACTGGAAGTTCTACTTCTTCGTGCCCTTTATGACCTAATCCACGCCAATGCTTCTGATCAACTGTCTAACTAATAACCTCTTTTCACTACCCCTGGGGAAAACAGGGAACGTTCTCTTTTAACTTCTCACTTTCTCCTTTTTAATAATGTCTACTTTGCAGGGTTTCTGTAAAATAACTTCAAATGCCCCACACAGTATCAGTCACATGTTGAGTATTATGTGTGTCTGTTCTCATTTCTTTTATATAACATTCAATAAATAATTATTGACAGTGGTAATGACGGTTATTTTCTAAGGTCTTATTGGCATTGGGGAGAGCATAGATAATGCATAAAGTGGAGATGGATGTCCCTGGAGGAAGGAACTGTTATAATGTGGCCCCATGTTATTAAATAAGAAGGAGTATATGATAAGAAGACAGTTATTCTGGGTGTGGTGAGGCACCTTTCATTATTCACAAAACCACCATATTTCTATGCGCCTGTGATATTTTCTGTAATAGAAAAACAGTTTCAAATATAGAAGTATCTTTTGAAGAAAGCAGCTCTATTTTAGAATAGTCATCCAAAGTTTTGTCTCAGTATTAGCTTCCTCTTCACCTGTCCCAAATCATGAAATCCATGACAGGTCACTTTAATCCACGAGCTTTCTGTCTTTTCTTTGAACCAAGTGGTAAGAGCAATCCTGTTCCTTCAGCTGGAGAAGGTGAGCATCGCCTGCTGGCGAGGCGGTTTAGCAGCTCTGGTGCTCTAAAGCACACCAGGTTCTCTCCAGACAGCAGCTAAGGCAGACTAAAGTGAGAAATCCATTATAATAACATGCTTTCTGAGGAAAGGGGATTACAGGTAATTTTCTTTTATTCCCTAGTAACAGGGTTTTAATACAGTGCTGAGACAGTAGTTGAAAATCAAATACCTCATTGAATTAAGGTGAAAAACAGACGAACTGTCTCATTTTTTTTTCAAGGCTTTGGAAATGTGGAAGGTAGAGATTTTTTTTAGTGAGTCCTTTTTTGATCATCAGATATGCTTCCATATCTAGAAAGCACATCCCCCCCCAGGCATGATGCAACATCAACAGTTGTAAATTCCATGAAATTCATGTTAATAGGGTTTTCAAAACAGAGCACTTGAAAATGACCACATACTCTAGGAAATATGCATTTCAATGAGCATATACTTGCACTTGCAATCACAAATTTATCATGTCTATCAGTTAATTTTTTTTGTTCTGAGGCAAGTCCAAAGACATTTAGTGAAATTGTAGCAGAGATGCGGTTTTGTTCTCATTTACCACTTTTCTTTGATGGATTGCCTGCTGATTGGTGACTTGGCTGCTATCAACAGAGTCTCCTCCCTCCTTATTGTCCTGTAGTCATTATATAAAATGATTGTTTGTAAAAATGATAATTAGGCAGCCTATGCTGTTAATTTCCACAGATGAATAGCCTAAGTTTTCTGAAGTTCTCTCCGTGTTCATAGATGTGAATCCCTGGACAGTCATTCTGTATAGACCGCATGGTGTGGTAGACAGATTGTTGGACCAGGAGTCATATCCAATTTGACCACATCCAAGGAAAGTTACACATCCTTTTTTGGGCCTTAATATTTTAATTTAGAAAATTGGGGAAATCTAGTTTTGATAACATTTATGGTCCAAAGCATTTCTAATATTCCACGTTACACACACACACACACACATACACACACACACACTCACTCACTTCACCTTCACAGCCAGACAGTAGCTCCCTCAGAGTATGATTTGTAAGTTCCTGGCACATGAAAGATGATCAATAAATATTTGTTGAATAATTAAAAGGAAACTGCACGTATGAATTTTGTTAAATAGCAGAGCTTACTAAGATACCAAAAATAACTCATTTTCTTCCAAGTCTTATTTGTAGGTTTCAATGCTGCGTACATAATTTTAGATCTTCTACGAGGTGAAATGTTTATATATTAAACCCTGAAAACTGGTTTCTATTGGAAAAACCAACTGACCATTAAGTAGAGTGGTATTAGCAGTATCCCTTCTAATGGCACATTTATGATTAGCTGACGGCACCATGCTGTGATTACAGATCAGTGAATAACTTTCTGCTTTGGCCCCTTCTGAGGGCTTGGACTCTATGCTAAATTGTTTTGAAGCCCAGCTTTGTATTACTCCGGATTTTGCTGAGTAAGTAGAAACCTGAAATTATATGGTTTTCATAGGAATTTACTCAGCTCATCTTTCATATCACTGTCAATACACAGTGTTTTACAGTTGGAATCCCAAAAGTAAATATAGAATGGTATCAAATTTTTAAAACAAAGAGCCATAAACTCAAGGTTGGAAAAAAAAAGGTTTTCATAGCTAACTAAAATTAAGCAAGGCAAACAATATCATCTACTTGCAGAGGACAGTTACCATTTGACACGGTACAAATGAAAATCCTGATCACACTGTAGAGCCACAGGGGAGAAAATATTGACATCACAGTTTGGCAAAAGGGCATGTGGGATTTTGCAGGAATGGTGGCATATCTTTGCTGCTGGTGAAGCTTAAATTAACTGGGCCAAGGCTTCTGAGTACAACATTTCTCTATACACGTTTCAAAGGGACAAAAATGAGGAGAAAGAGGGTTATCTCAAATGTATTGGCAAACTTCCTTAATTTCTGCTTATGAATTCTAGCATAAATCAAAAAGCCAATAGAAACTGATTGAAGTGGAACTGAAGCCAGATGGTGACACAGAGGAGGGAAGGGTCCTCAGCTGGCACTCACTACTACCCAACCATGCCATGATGACAATGCAGGGAGTTGTTGGAAAGAGAAATACTGTTTTTCTCCCTGTAAAATGCAATTTCAATCATGGCTGACTTAAGGCATATTACAGTTTAGTGGAATTTCCAATGTGTTATTTATATGGATTTGTAAATTGCATTCATGTCCTTATAATACATAAAAGCATGTATTAAAATTTCACTAAACTTGTCTCTCACATGAGATAATACATATTATTACTAATATTTATCCTCATCATTTTCCTTAATCACCAGGGACAGAACAACAGCTGGGGATTGCCTTTAATCTATCAGATATTATACCAGATACAAATGCACAATCTTCTGAATCATTTCATCAGTTTCCAAAACAAAAATATAAACATGAGTTATCATCTGTCACAATAGCTTTAAGTGATCAAGCCCTTGCAATTGATCAAAATTAAGCCATTAAGCAAAATTATAATAAAGGAAAGTATATGATGAAAGGATCCCTGTGTATCATGAATATTCTGCAGCCATAATAGAATTTCCCTGAGGGTAAGACTGCATTTTACCATGTTCCGAGGGCTCTCTAATACTAGATATCTATATCCCTGGGGCTAGATATTAGGCCTGAACCCAGTGGAGTTGTTGAAGCCTCAGTGGCAGAAATTCATAAGCCACACAGATGTGAAATCTATTGATACATTTTTCTTAGAAATAGTTTATGGTGCCCCAAGTAGGTGGTCTTTAATCAGGGATAGTTTCTTTATGCAAAAAAGAAACACATATATATTGTCCTCCAGTCATTATATATATGATGGAAGCACAGAGCTAAGTGAGAGAAGTCCGAGAACGCGCATCATTTTCCCTTTACCACCCTGTGTTACTATTACCGTAAAACGTGTGCCTCCTGAAGTTAGTTGTAGTATAAGCACAGCAATATCCTCATGACTAGCAACTGAGGTACTTGAAGTCAGAATACAAGGGTGAGCATTCCAGTCTCTTCTTGATTGCAAGGAACAAAGACCGAAGGCTAAATTCCTCTCCAATAAATTGCAGGTATACTTGGGAAAGTGACGATGTCATGAATCGCCTCCACCACCATGCCTTATAGGAAATCAGCTAGGTTTCATGGTGACTGAAATATATGTCTGGGAGTAGAATATGCATTCAAGATACTATGCAAGACTTAAAGAAGTTACTTTGTGAGTGACCGCCCCCTGCTACTGCCAGCTGTTATTCCCTATACTGTCGCCATTATTTCAAGAATACTTTTCTATGATCTTGATATAACTGTATTCTATTGATACTCAATCATTCATTCCTTTGCTAAATATTTATTGAGTACCCATTCCTATGCTAGATACCAGAGATTTAGGAAAGCAAGACAACGTGATCCCTATTGTCATGAAGCTCAGAGTCCAGTGGGGAAGAAAAGTATCTAAATAGAATTTTACAATTAAGAAAAAGCTAATAAAGTATAATTTTCTATGAGCGCAAGTAACGGGTGCTTTTTACCTTGTGTCTTCTACTTATTTGCGCTCCCTACTATCTCATGGCTCCTGCTAAGTGGGTCTTATTTTAAATTCTACCTGTTAACCATGACTCATTATTCAACTTAGAGAATCTGTTTCAGGAAGAACAAATATTGCCAGGATGTCTCAAAATCCACTGAACATTTATAAGATTGCTGGGTCTGCAAAAGTCATTCATTTGTGTTCCAGGTGAAAGGGACATAGAGTAAAAACATGAAGACCTATTTATAAGAATTCCTTGGAAGGGCTATAGGTGTAACGGGGACCCCAGCTCTTCCGTTTGAAACAGGTCTCCTGTGTGACCTAGCCAATGTTGGAATACATGCATCTTGTTTTTGTAATGGCTGCCTGCCTCCAGAAAAATCCCTTACAGACTGTTCAAGTTAAGGTCCATTCAGCAGGCAAAAACAACACCTGTAATTTATACAGGGAAAACTTATTATGAGGAAGTACTAAATTAGTAAAAGAGGATTAAGTACTAAAAGGGATAAAGAGAACACCAAAGAATAAAGGTGTAACAGAGGTAGGAATCACACCTCCAGAGCTGAAGTAGAGAACACAAGGGAAAAACAAACTTGGAAGTGGATGCCTCCTAACCTCTAGCACAAAACTGATACTCAGAGTGTCTGAGATAGGTGGCGGAGGTCTCCTCTTTGGATGACAGAGAAGTTCGCTGAGGTGCTGCAGGAAACCACAGCTGGGATGCCGGTAAAACTCACTAGGAATTCATCTTACAGAATGGCCATGAAAGTTGCCAAGAAGCTGCTTGCCAGGAAGGAAGAGAGCTCACTGGAAAGCTGTGTACTCTGGTGCCAGTGAGACTAGCTAGCAAGCTATCACTAGGGTAATAGTGAGACTCACCGGGAAGCTGAGGTGGGGTCCCTCCAGCACCTTTACCATCACTGGGCAGCTGGCAAGAAGAGTAGTGGACAGGGTCCAGCTCCAGCATCATAAAGCATGGAAGGAAAGCTAGATTTGAAGTTAAGAAGCAACAAACTGATAGTTAGCATAAACTCATAATTAGAATTGAAGATTTTGTTTTCCTTATTACCATGGTTTTCAATTATGTTGATGACTTTTGTGATCTTCTAACAAAAATCAGTCTTATTTTAACTTACACCCCAAAAAATGATTTATTCTAAAATTATTTATTCAATATCATAGTCTGAATGCAACTCTATGTGACATCACGCAATGATGAATTCAACTATTTTATAATATTATGCATAGTTATATATGGATTTATTAGATGTATATATTTACAGAAAATTTGGTAATTCATACCCACCATTTGCATCGACATGGATGGAACTGGAGGGGATTATGCTAAGTGATAATTTAATTTAATGCAACAATTGTTCACTACCTACTATGTACAAATCTCATAAAGATACAAAGATTTAAAGGTGACCCTGTTCTCCTGATAGTATAAGTAAGACAAATTCATACAAAAGTAACTAACACAAAACAAATTTTTGTGTTATTGTATTCAGTCATTTGATACATGTTGTTGGGCTGCCTAATACTAACCCTATAACTTATTATAATTACAAAATATGAAGTCATTAGGGCGTTCTCCCAGGAGATCCCAGAGAGTCTTTGTAAAAATTGGGACTTGAACTGTGCTTTGAGCTGTGGAGTTAGTCTTCAGTAGCTGAATTTGGGGATCGAAAATGAGCAGTCAAGACAGAGAGAGCAACCTGAGCAAAGAACTGAAGGGGAGTGCAATAATTCTTCCATTAATTACATTCAGATCAGAGTCAACCTTCAGTATAAATAGATTCTCTTGTCCTCTCTCCCCGGTTTAGTTTTCCTGCACACTACAGCTACATGAATCTTTGTGCAATGGAGCTTAGATTATATTGTTATTGCTCAAAACCTCAACACGTTCAAACCACCTCATGCTGAATTCAGAATAAAAGCCTCCTCCTCTTTTTCAAGGCCCTCCATGGTAAAGCCTTCATTTCACACTTCAACTTGCTCTCCCAACTCCCCAGTGGTCAGCTCAACTAATTGGCCTCAAGTACCATTGTTTATACAACACCCCTTCACTGGGAACACCCTTCAGAATTCTATCAAAGAAATGCTAGCATGTTTTTTTTTTCCAAGCCCATTTCAAATGCTAACTTTTCCTCAAAGACAATTTTCAATCTCCCAAAAAATGAAGTTCCTCTTCTGAACCCTGGTAGAAATAGGGGTAGAGAAGGATTGGTAAGATCAATGATAGGACCTGACTTGTTTTTACACCTCAAAAAAGGTGAGGAGGATTATGGCAAAGCTATGGGACTATAGAATATAAGATGTCTGGTCAAAGTAGCTGTGACTAGGAAGGATCAAATGTTATGTCGGGAGCATTTCATTACCTCTTCAGGAGGAGGATGGGTCCCAAACCTCAAAATCAAACAGATCAAAAATAAATAAGACATTTTCTCCTGGATCACAGAAATAGCCTGTGCATTCCAGTATTCTTCTCAGGCTTTTCTAGAAGTAAATGGCTATCCCCTTCATGTCGACTTCAAAGGTCAGGGACATGCTCCCACAATATCCTGAATTCCTTTATGAAACATCAGTAGAAAGAGAGAAAGCGAGGAGCAGATTTATTGTCTATCTAGAGCTGTCTGATTATTTATACCGCTTCATTCTTCCAGGCCTTCAGTGAATAGTAAATTTGCAGTTGGCATCTATGCCTGCACTTCAGGTGCTATAAATCAAGACTGAAGGGTTCCACATTTTAGTTTTTTAATGATCAAATGTTGGCAGTCATGGGGTCTTCTTAAAGAAGGCTCTTTTTATTATCCAAGTGAAAAGCTTATTATAAATAGTGAAATACAAGTTAGATTCCAGAGGTATGTGCAGACAAGATTGGAATAGAAGAATAAAATGGTATGGAAGACCATAATCCCATTCTAATTTCACTCTTAATTCCTCAGAGTTACCTGTCTGTCTTGACACACTATTGAAATGTAGCGTCTAAGGATGCAAGATTCCTTGTGCTGGAAACCACCCCTTTTGAAATGTGGCAGAGCAGAACTATATGGCTCTGCGGTCTCTGATGACTTGTTGTGGATGAGGCATACTGTATACCTCTCACTTCCTTTTCTTTCTAGAGAGTTGAGCTTATTGAAGTGTAACTGATTTTTCTTTATAATATGTCAACCTGGCATTTTATTGATGTAGGTAGTGGTATAATACCATAATACTTTTGATGCAATTTTACACTATACTGGGAATTGGGGGGGGAGAGTTGCTAGCTGAATTTTTTTTTTTAAATGTACAACTTAATATAGATTTGCTTCCTTTGGAACTTAATAGAACAACGTATTTAGGTCACCAATAAAATAATCCTTCTGAACTTTTTGCTGATTAGCCTTTCTACCTTTTAAACCTGACTTGAAAAAAATTCTAACCAGTCATTTAAAACAAAATATAACAACACCCCAAAATAATTATTCTCACTCTTAGTCTTACTTATTAGGACTTATTAAGAAGTAGGACCATTATAGTATGTAAATTATACATTAATGTCAATTATAGTGAATAATCCTTCCCCTAGTTTTGGAAATATCTATTTTCTTCACTCTTTTAAAAGCTTAAACGCTTCCACGTTAAAAAGCAGTAATTAAATTATTTAAGCTCAACTAAAGGCGGCTTTAGGTTTACAGTTGCATCGAAAGTTTCGACACCAGCTCACCACTCACCAAAAAATGGAACATTTCAAAGTATTAACAGTTAACTGCTTAACAATCAACTTAAAAGATCTAACTTTAAAAGTACATGCACAGACATTTATTGTCTCCAAGACTGGCATCACACAAGTGAGACCGGCTTTTTTATTCTTTTGCTTTTCACTCAGGGCACCTTTGACTATGAAGACCATTCATCACGGTCACCATTGTCTGGCACTTTAGAGATCTCACTACCAACGGGAGCAGCAGGAGACTCTGGTTTAGAAGAAGAAACGTTTCCAAAATCATTTTTAAAGAATGTGAGCCATTTAAAATTCTTTGTATTTTGACTTGTTCTATATTAGTAACAATGTCAGTCCCACTATTGTCGATGTGCTCTGAATACATACTTATTAAGGGGCAGCTAAGACATTAGAAGCTATAACTCTGAAGGTTGGCCTCCTTTTTATTCTTTTGCCAAAGGGTTGTGACTAAAAGGCAAGGGGCTGGCATTAGTTGTGCTGGTCTCCATAGCATCTAAAATTGATGGGCTAGCTGAGTCCAGGGAACAAGCTGGGAAGAAGTCTGGTACTAGTAAAGATCCCTGGTCTCTCCATAATTTTGCAATTATCAAATTTTGAGTTGCAGCAGGAAATTTTAACTGCTGACAATTGAAGACATTTGAAATTGCACACTTTATTTCTAAAGATGAGCCAATATAGTTGTCAGGACAAAACTTCTTTCAGGCCAGAGTACCTGCATGTCTTTTGCAGGCTTTTGATAGCCGTTTTCTGACATTCTTTCCTTCTTCTGATAGATTATGCTGAGAATAGAGGATGTGATTATTTTATGATGTTTTACTATCTGGGGTCAAAGGAAGAAGGATTTTTCTTTTAACTCAAAAAACAGAGCAATGAGCATTGTGCAGGCATTTGTTCAGAATTTTTGCATCACAACATTAATTCTGAAATGGCTTGTGGTCTACAAGATTTAAACTGGGGTAGGGGCCAGGAGTCTGAGGTCTCATTTCCTATATTGTCTGACCTGTTGGAAAAGCTGAGATGGCTGGGCTTCTTGATCTGCAGGATCAAGATTGGAGGTTTTGAAATCTTTATCAGTTATATAATGGCTCAACCTTTTGCTTTGCTTTGGATCAGCATAAATCTGATCTAACCAGGGATAAATGAGAATGGTAATAAATTCCATCTTCCTTTTAGCAAACACACCAGTGAGGGCAATTGCACGTGATGTTCAGCTCTATAGAGGAAGTTATCTTAGGATAGCTGCATCCCTCTGTTATATAGGCACACCTACAAGATGTTATGGGTTCATTTCCAGACTGCCTCAATAAAATGAGTATCAAAATAAGGCTAGTAAAACGGATAGTTTGGCTTCTCAATGCGTACAAAACTTCTGTTTACATTATACAGTAGTCTATTAGGTGTGCAATAGCATTATGTCAAAAAAAAAAAAAAAACAATGCCCATCCCTTAACTAAAAAAATACTTTATTGCTAAAAATATTAACTATCATTTGAGCTTTCAGTGAGTTGTAATCATGGATGACAGATCACCACAACAAATAGAAAAATTATGAAAAAGTTGGAAGTATTGTGAGAATTACCAAAATGGGACACAGGGACATGGACTGAGCAATTGCTGTTGGAAAAATGGTGCCAATAGACTTGCTCAATTCACGATTGCCACAAACCTTCAGTGTGTGAAAAAATACAATACCTCCAAACAAGATATGCCTCCATATTCTTCTTGGAAACTGTGCTTTACAATTAAAGCACTTCTCACAACTGTACCTTAAATTTTAAAAATATTCAATTATCCATTTAGCATCTGTTTTTTTCCACTGGGCTCTGCATTCTAAGATACAAGAATTCTATCAGTCTTACTCTTCATTGTGCCTAGTATGGTGTCTAAAATGTAATACGAGGACTTAATAAGTGTTTGTTCTATGACTAAATTAGTAAATGAGAAATTTAAACTGAAAAACATCAGAGCCCCAATGGCCCTAACTTTGGGGTCCAGAAAAAGGAGGAAAACATAAATGGGGAAGGGGAAGAGACTGTTGGACATTCTTTCCTTCTAACTCACCAATGAACAGATAAAATTATTACTGAAGTCATTTCATAAACTTTTGCTTGTAATTGATCAAAATACTCAGATATTTTTATAATGATACTGACTTATATTTTAATATAGCCAGTCTAACTCGCAAATTTATATTTTATAGACTGGTCCTTATACCAACATCAAGAAAGAGAAGCATGACTAAAGAATGAATGCTATAAATAATGACTGTAATGAAAAGACAATTTTTAGAAATCTAGGTACTTGAGTCGGAGAGATATGGATTCAGATCCTGACTAAGTTACTTTAGACAACTTATTTAATTTTTACATCCAATAAGTAATAGAACTGATCGATAGGATGGTATTTAGGATGAATTTAGATAATATATGCAAAGCACTTATCGTGGTGCCTGGTGCATTGTAAGAACCCCAGAATATTAATGTCTAAAATTATTATATTTATAATTGTACTTTTTATTATTATTTGAATATTCCAAATCTATAAAAATGAGTTCTGTAATATGCCTTTGAGAGCTCATTCTCTGTGAACAACAAAGTTCGCAGCCTCAGTGTCATGTATGAAGTCGCCCTTCACCTTCCATCCGTGACCGAAGCTTGGCTATCTCTGAAGCCTCTGCTCCTGCTCTCAAGTGGGGACACCTTTGCTCCACACCCTTATGTATTATGATTCCTGGAGGGGCCCTCCTTGATTTTCAGCTCCCAAGTTGATTTTCCCACTACCTGTCCATCACGGCAGTGTTAAAGAAGGGTATGCCATAACACTATGTCATCCACTGTGGTTTGTTGTGCAGTCATCTACAACCTCACCAGTACACTCCTCATTCACAGAACGTTTTAGAAGCTAGATCGTTGTCTTCTCCTACAGAGGAATCCTGGCATCATTCTTCGCAGTTTCAAAAATCACCAAGGTGATTCATCTGATGTTGGCTTCAGTTTTTTGACCATACCACCGGTCATCTTTTCCTCTACCCCCCAGGGGAATCAATTCACTTGATTGGTGAATTCCCATTCACTTGATTTCTAAGAACCAGTATCTTTTGTTTTTTTCTCCCACTTCATTGACTATATTATATTATTCTTTCCTTTTCCTCTTCTTTTTCCCACTTGAAATACCGTCATGCCCAAGGTCCTGTCCTCCTCTTTGCTTATCAGTGCATCCCAAAGCAATTCCACTTACTTCTATTTGAATATGGTGGAATTTTATGCCACTTAAAACTTTATTACCATCCTTGAACTATAGATCTGATCACTGACTTTCTGATTTCTGATTTCTACGCATTATCTGATAAGTATGATCATTTTCATACCCAAATCTGAGCCTCCTAGCTCGCCCCTATCTTAATAAAAGGCACTGCCCCACATTCAGTTGTTCAGGCAAAAACCTTAAGAATCTTCTTTGACTTCTCACTTTCTTCACTTTGCCTTATCTAGGCAATCAGCAATTCAACTCCCAAAGCAGTTAAAAACACATTAAAAAAGGAAAAAGAAAGAAAATATGATGATATCCTTCTTCAAGATTCTACATCTTCCACTCATCATCAAACCAAATCCCTTAAAGGCTTCCTATCACATAAATAACATAGGGAGACTTCTGCATTGATTGTATAAGCCTACAGGTTACAATTCCTAATTCTCTTTCACTCAGTCACCCACTCCAACAATATGGACATCGTTGATGCTTCTTAAATGGGCCACACTTTTCTCCATCTCAGGGCCTTTATACTGACCCACATGGAGTCCTCTTTGGTAGACCCACGCATGATTTCCTCCCGCCTGTCATCTCAGTCACAGCTCAAATGTCATCTCCTTAGAAAAGAATTTCTTAAGTGCTTTATTTAAAGTACCTCCTCCATCCCCAATCATGTATGGACCTTTTAGATAAGTATGTAAATATTTTTATATATTTACTAAAATATATATATATATGTTTATTGCTTTCTCCTAATACAATCTAAGATTAAAAATTCTTCTTCTTCAGTGCTGTAACTTCACAGTCTAGAATAGTGCCTGTTACATTTTGGATACTCAATAAATAATTATTGAATCGGATTGGAATCTATGATAAAAATGAATTACATATAAATGACTTTTGGATTTTGTCCACATGTACAGTTGATTAAAACAATAATGTGGGGGCAGAGTATAAATTGTGATTAAATGATACTGTTATACAGAAAATATTTTATTCTCCTTCATTAAACGTTTTTGTCTTGTTTAGTTTTGTTTTTTGTTTTGGGGTTTTTTTTTAGTGGGAGTGTAAGGAATGTACTCTTCCAATCAGCATGCTGTGCTGCCTGCCCTGGCAACCCCAGAAATATCTGCTTAGAGATGATCTCAAGGGTTTCAGACTTGCCAATGTTTTATGTACCTAACAAAACTAAGAATATGTTACACGAGAAAGGCAGTAATAAGAAAAAGGATAATTGGGTTCAATAATGCCACTTTTGTGTTCAATTCAAATGCCTCTGTCTTAGTCCCCTCTGATTGGTGAAAGGGCAGTCCTTAGGACCTAAATCAGCCCAATTTTACTGAGGAGAAGCTTCCTGGTCAGTTTATAAATCAGTAAATATTAAGCACCTACAACATGTCAAGTACTCGTCAAGCCATTGAAAAACCACAGTGAACAAGATGGACTCCAATATTTCCAACCTTCGTTAAGTGAACTGTTTATTGAGGAAGACGTTTTTTATGAAGAAATGTTGGGTGTGATGTGCCCTACAAAGAGGAATCACAGGGTGCCGTGTTGCAGTGACCTTTTCTAAAATAGTCGCTCCTCAGTTTTTCATGGTCCAGATGCCTTTGTCTATTCTTGCGCCAGCCCGTTCTCTCACACTTAGCAACTAGGATCACGTCTGCTTCTCTGTCATCTTAAGAATTCTGGGTTCCTTGTTCATGAGGAAGCCCTTTTCACCCTGGGCCAGTTGTACTCCAAGCCCCAACCTTTCAAGATCTGAAAAGTCAGACAAAAGTTATGTTATGATTTCAGCTTCCTGGGAACTTTTCCCCTAACCCTTTACCTAACACCACCTTGGAACCGGAGATATTTTTATTTATCACTGAATGCTCACCACCTAATTGTGCCTAGAAAATATCATCATCCTATCTGCCTAATTGGCACTTGTCACTAAGACTCTGGACACAATAACTTTCCTAAATCAACTCCTTCCAATTCCAGTCACTGGACCAGAATGGATCACAATTATGAATGTGTATGTGGCAACTTCATATTTTTCACAGATTATGAAATAGTGACTTCCTGTGAATTTTACAAGGCTACATAAAAACATAGACGGTGGCAAATTATTTCATTATTTTTATCTTTTTTAACTGGAGAAAAAGTGTTTAAGACTAGTATTGAAATGGATTTGATATGTTGTGAACATGTGGCTGTGTTATATAACACAATAGCAATCAAGTAAGAGCACGTATTCTGATTTTTTTCATTTAAACATTTTAAAATAATGTTTTAATATTTGATAGGTACAGACATCAGAGCTTGAAATAAAGAAAAAAGAAAAAAAATAGTTGCTTCTCATCTTTTATTTTTGGACCTTTTTTTAAGGCCTTTATGACTCGTTATTTTCCAAGGTTAACATATTCAAACTAAAATTCTCACCGAGTACTTGATTTATTGAATCATGAGGTTCAGTGGAATTGCTGAACCTCTCCTGGTGTACATTTCCAAAGTAAGTGTGCTGAAGCAAAGCGAAAATTGTGTCTCTTTTGTGAATGGGAACGCCAGCTCTCCTGGCAGAACACTTAGTTTCCAAGATGGATATGCGATTGACAGTGGATGGAGCACATTGCAGCTTTCTACCTCCTGCAACATAACTGAACCACACTGTGATCTTAGCTTACTTCTCCAGCTACTTGAACTCAACACACTGTAATCCATTGGCTGTAAGCAGATTTCAGAATTTCATGTGTCAGAAGGGGACTGGAAGTAATTGCTTTGTTATGAATGAATTAAGCTAATTATGGGCACTATATGATACAAACCCAACTTAAAAAGTCATGTATCATTAAAGAACTTAGTTTAACTGGATCTGCTTACGACATACCTTTTTAAATGAGTAAGTTATTAATTACTGAGAAAAAAGTTTTTAAAAATGTGTGATGCTAAAAGAGGACATTTGGTCTATAGAAATTTAAAAAAATTACCAAGCCCTATTTCAAATCATGCAGCATTACCTTCTTTGTCTTTTTAGATTTTTATCTTACCTCCTAGTATCAGTGCTTTAAAAGCATTTCGTTGTACTTCCTTATGCATTATTATTCTGAATGCTCATTATTTTTCAGCGTGAAGAAATTTTGTAGAGACTTTCACCCTTAAGTAATGAGATTTTTGAGATACTAACTTTTTATTAATTATATCTAAAATAGTCTTTCCATGGGGCGCCTGGGTGGCACGGCGGTTAAGCGTCTGCCTTCGGCTCAGGGCGTGATTCCGGCGTCACGGGATCGAGCCCCACGTCAGGCTCCTCCACTATGAGCCTGCTTCTTCCTCTCCCACTCCCCCTACTTGTGTTCCCTCTCTCGCTGGCTGTCTCTATCTCTGTCAAATAAATAATATAAAAAATAAATAAATAAATAAAATAAAGTAGTCTTTCCAATTCCTGAGAGTCTCAAGTACAAATAATGTGCTTATTCTATTTATATTAAAGACATATCATAAGCACTATCAGAAATACTAAATTTTAGAGAAGAAACTCCATCTTTTGTGACATTAAAATTGCAGTTGTTAGACAAGTTTCTCATTTTCGTATATTTGCGTACTTTGATTTCTGATGTATAGAAATCAATTTTACTTTTCAATTATACTTTTTTTAAAAGATTTATTTATTTGACAGAGAGAGAGGCAGTGAGAGAGGGAACACAAGCAGGGGGAGTGGGAGAGGGGAGAAGCAGGCTTCCTGCCGAGCAGGGAGCCCAATGCAGGGCTCGATCCCAGAACGCTGGGACCATGAAGGCAGATGCCCAACCCCAACGACTGAGCCACCCAGGCTCCCCTCAGTTATACTTTTTTGAGGTGGGGGAGGGTCAGAGGGAAGTGGAGAGAATCTTAAATAGACCCGTGTCCAGCAGGGAGCCCGACAGGGTCTTGATCTCACGACCGGCCCTGAGATCATGACCTGAGCCAAAATCAAGAGTCAGAGACTTAACTGACTGAGCCACCCAGGCGCCCCTTCAATTATACTTTTAACATGTTTGAAAGTTATCTCTTCTGAAAAGGTTCTGCTACATAATGCTAACGTACTTGTGTTCTTGGAAGCATTTATGTTATTCTAGAGTTTGTGGAAAACCTCAAGTCTGTTACTCTGCTGACATAAAATCCAGAGCTTAAACTCACTAAAAATAAAGCTGAAGTCTCATAATCTCATTTACTCTTACTAATGCTTACTCTTACTCTTTCTTAATGCACTAAGACCAACAAATTGGATCTATTCAACTACATGGAAAAAACAGATCTATCTACTGGAATTTTCTTGAGAGAAATCTATTTTTAATATCTTATTACCTGAATTGTTTTTTCCCATTTGATTTTCTTGGCTGCATTGCTCCCCAGTTAGTCTCCCTCTATCCAGCCATATCTGTTCAGGTTTTTCATAACCTGGCCTTGTGTACTATTCCTCCACCTTTTGTTACATGTGCTCTACCAGGCAGGATTTTATTCATCTCATTTTATATAGTTTATATTATGAGAATAATAATTATTTCTCATATTTCTAATATAAAGTTGTATAGTATTCAATGTGTTTTGCACAAAGCTTCCGTATCTATCATTGCTTCTAGTCCCTTCTGTTATCGAGAGAGCAAAATGTTTCTGTAATGAGCTCTGGGTGTTGCATGTAAGTGATGAATCACTAAATTATATTCCTGAAACCAATACTACACTATAGGTTAACTAACTACTTTGTAAATAAAAAATCGATACAGAGAGAGAGAGCAAAATGTTTATCTCTTTCTAGATTAGGAACTTACTTTAAATATCTCTGCTTATGATAATCAGTCATTAAAAATGACCCCACTCACCATGTTTTTACTCTTTATTCTCCCTCAAAGCGTTTTTCCTTAGACATAAATCTGTATTAAAAGTTTCTACACATTTTTATAAGTAGTTACCAGGGTTATGTAGAACATATTTATGGCAGATCCAACACTCACTAGAAGTACCTTAGAAAACTGGGGGGTTTTTTTGTCTTATGAAATGTTCATTAATTTTTAGGAGAAGGCTTTTTACATACATGATGCCAATACAGTTAAACTTGGTGGTAATATTTGAAACCATCTACTGGAATTTTCTAGATAATCACATCTCAGTAGTTCTGCTTTATGGAGTGACCATTCCACCTCCACATCATAAAGAAATAACAATTCTTCAAAGCCGATTGAAAAGATAGGAGAAAATGACTTATACTTTATAAGAAGCATAAGTCATTTCCCTCCGTCTCTGGGAGGGAAAAGAGGCAGTGGTTTTGAGTTCCCAAACAAATACAGAATCTCTCTAAAGTTACAGCATCTCACCGACCTTTTGACTCGGCATTTGCCTAATCAACTTTAAAAGCAAGTGATACATGATGGCAAGATTCCTTGTGAGTTAGAGTGGTAAATATAAAAGGGATAGGAAAAAAGTGAAGTGCTAATAAGTGCACAAAACCCTAATAGGCAGAATGTACCCATTTCCTCCAAACATGTCCATGGCCTAATCCTTGAGACCTGTGAACATCTTATATTTCATGTCAAAAGGGACTTTGCAGGTGTAATTAAAATAGATTAATTTGGAAACTCAAAACCCCACCGCCAGAGCAAGCTGCAAATTTGATTTTTTAACTTTTTTAGCAGTTAAAACTCTGAGGCTGTACCTATGAGAATAGTCCTAGCCACCCTTCTGGAATCTGCCGAGTTTTCTTGTATTTATTTGGCTCAAGGTAGCCCTTGACCATCACACTGGTACAGAATGTAGTGCACATTGGGGGCATTAATGTGACGGTGTCTAGACCTGTGTAGCAACAATGAGATTCCCAGACAATTCCAGGACACTCTTCCCATTGGACTCAGCTCCATTTACACTACTGTGAAAACCTCCTGGTTTCCTCAGATAGTCATCTGACGCTGGTTCTCATCAAATTGTGTTTGAATCTCTATTAATAGCTTTTACCTCCTGATGGGTTAGAGTGAGTCATCTATTTTCCAGTCTCTCTATTGATCTTTCCCCCTTGAGTTCATGGACATTGTCTTTTTAGCATATTTCCATCAGCATCCAACATGGTGCCTTTCAACAGGGCATGCTCAGTGAAAAGATGCCTCCAAAACCCAAATACAAGCTGAGTTGCAGGAGCATAACTGATATAACTTTCTTTACAAGGTAAATATGCAATCAGGAATAATAACTATTATTTTGTACTAGTTTTCTATTATTACTGTAACAAACTGCCACAGGCTTGGTGACTGAAAAAACACAAATATATTATCTCACACTTCTGTGGGTCAGAAGTCCAGGTGGACTTGGCTGGTTCCTCTGCCTAGGACCTCACAAGACCAAAATCAAGGTGTCGGTTCACACTTACTTGGAAGTTCTTGAGGAGAATTCACTTCCAAGCTCACTTAAATTGTCAGAATTCAGTTCTTTGTAGTTGTAGGTTGAAGGTCTCCATTTTCATGCAGGCTGTTGGCCTGGAACCTCTCTCAGCTCCTTAGGACCACCTGCATCCTTGGTCATGTTTGTTACGCCCTCTATCTTCAAACCAGTAAGCATGAATCTTTCTCATGCTTCTGATTCCTCTGATTTCTTTTTTTGATGCATGTCTTCTGCCTCCAGCTGGAGAAAGTTCTCTGCTTTTGAGGATTTATGTGATTAGATTGGCCCCAGCTAATCCAAATTAATCTTTCTATTTTAATTACACCTGCAGAGTCCCTTTTGACATGAAATATAAGATGTTCACAGGTCTCAGGGATTAGGCCATGGACATGTTCGGAGGAAATGGGTACATTCTGCCTATTAGGGTTTTGTGCACTTATTAGCACTTCACTTTTTTCCTATCCCTTTTATATTTACCACTCTAACTCACAAGGAATCTTGCCATCATGTATCACTTGCTTTTAAAGTTGATTAGGCAAATGCCGAGTCAAAAGGTCGGTGAGATTTTGTAACTTTAGAGGGATTCTGTATTTGTTTGGGAACTCAAAACCACTGCCTCTTTTCCCTCCCAGAGATGCACTGACACTCTGGAATTAGTTTTCTTTTTTCTTATCCTTGTTTCTTATGAGCCGTATCACACCATGATCCAGAACACCTTGACTTCATGTTTAATTAACTCTGAGCTCATAACTTCTCTTCCCCTTAGATATTGCAGAGAATATTTTTTCTCTATTTATATAAATACTTTTTCCTATTAACTTACAAGAATGAGCATGAGCAATTTAAAATGTGTGATTCCCCATGGATTTAAGCTATAATTTGTTTCCTTAAATGCAGAAAAATAAATGGAATATTGAGGTGTGTGTTCACAGAGTATACTAACAGAAAACAATGTACATTTAAATCACAAGTTCAAGATTTGTTTCACTTTTAAAAGAGGCAGCTCTGTCTTAAAATACAATAGTGTTTTGTGCTAAAAGTTTAAGTACTAAAACACATCCATTTAAAATAAAGTCATAATAGTCTCAAGAGCTGCGTCTGATCTCATTCACTTCTCACCAAAAAATAGTGTTGTGTACAGATGGCAGCAGTGATGTAATGTAATGTATGTCGAGAGTATTCATTAGGGTACCAGTGGGGCTGACGCTTTATAGCAGCTGCAGTCCTTCCTTGGTGAGCTCGGTTTTGAAAATGATTTCTCATCCATTCAGACAGGTTCTTTTGCTGAAAGTCTCCAAAGACTATTTCATTATCCTACCTTTTCAATGACTTTCCATAAAGGAATACAAGATGTGAATCTGGTTTTAATACGTACCATTTAAAGTAGTTATCAATGATACATTAGTCATTCCATCCACTGCCCCTGTGAGGTGAGTGAATGAATAATTACAGGTGACCTTCAGACAAGTGAGGATCTAATGTAGTCTTGAAGGCTTCTAAGTATGGGGTGTTTTGTCTGATGGGTGAATAAGCACTGAGTCATTAGCATGGCATTTGAGAAATCGTTAGGGATTTGTAACTAAAATAAACCTGTTTTTCTTAGTCATGATAATGGGTTATTCTTCTTACCTGTAATGCTGGATTTTCGATTTTTCTTTCCTTATTTCAAGATTTATCACCTTATGGTATATTTTCCTTCAGAAAAGGACACAGAGTATAACTATCAAAGAACATGTTTGATAAAAAAAAAAAAGTCAGAAGCAGGGACATTTTTAAAAGTCGAGGAAAATATGGATTCCTGTTTCCCAATTCGTGGCTAATTTGAAGAAAAAAAATCATTTCTAAGTAGTTCTAAATGTTTAACCCTGGTTTATAAAACTGACCAGCTCAATTGTCTTGAATGAATAATTTAGTTACATTAAATCTGTCAAAATATTAGTTCATAAGCAGTGTATGGAAAGATACTTGTCACCCATCTTTGTTTCCCTGATGCCCTGTGTCGAGTGGGTGCTTAACACAGATTCATTGAATAATGATGTCAATTTTTTTGTATTCCCTTTTATTCAATAATCTCTTTCTCTCTTTTTACTTCAAAGTGGTGGGAAAGAGACCTCATACAGAGGGGGAAAAAAGGGTTTCACTGCTTAGATACTCTTTCAAGGTTGAATCACTTTCGAGAAAGCAAAACAAAAGGCGGTAAGAGGTTGAGTGCTTATAATGATCTTTGCCAAAATATTTCTTTCTTGTTTATGCAATACATAAAAAGAAAGATAAATAAAAAGAAAGATAATAAATAAATTCTTACTAATTTATTCAATGTCTTTTTGCAGTTTTTTATAATTTTCACATTTATTCTACCCTGCCAGCATTACTACTTTTGGCATATCTCCTCCATTACTCTCTTCTGTAGCATTGTCTCCACTTAACAGGAGACTCCATGATAACAACTTCCATCTTTACTATAGACTCATTGTTCTTTTTTCCCTTAAATATGCAAAACTATATAGGCATAAAAAATATACGTCAATTGAGATGTGAAGGTTAAAAATTACTCACTTTTCTTACTTTTTATCTTCTCACTTTCCTCATGCTTCTTTTTCCCTATTTATGTTTCCAATGCTGTTCTTTAATTTTATTTGGTTTTCTGTTCTTTAGAGATAATTAGTAGCTTGTCATTTTTATGCTCCGCCCACAGGGCCAAAATCTACTTCATAATTAGTGTGAAGAGTTATGCCAAGCTAAACACTCCTTGGGCATTGCCATCGTTAGGTGCTGGAAACAGGTGGTTAAGGACTTTATTCAGTATACAGCAGAATCAATATGGTGTTGATCTAAATTTCTTTATTGCAGCAACACCTGAAAGCAAGGTTCCACTTAAAGCAAGACACACTTGTGATCAGATGGTCAATAATTGCAACAACTAAGAGAAATTGAATTGCTTTACTCAGAACTTGCATCATTTCTTAAAGAGGGGTGACATTGTGACTGAAACTGTCTTTCTATCCTTTCAGAACTGGCTTGAACTAGATTAGGAACAACTACAGAAGACTAACAGGAAGAGCCTTTGTCATTTCATCTGTAGTATACTTACAAGGTCAGTTTCTTCAATCTACAAAATCTCTTATACATTCACTCATTCGTTCAATAAATATTTATTGAGGTAATAGCATGTTCCAGGGCACTGTGATAAGGACTAAAACACATTTTTAAAAGATTTTATTTATTTATTTTTTGTGAGAGAGAGAGAGAGCATGAGCAGGGGGGAGGGGCAGAGGCAGAGGGAGTGGCAGGCTCCCTGCTGAGCAGGGAGCCCAACGTGGGACTGGATCCCAGAACCCTGAGATCATGACCTGAGCCCAAGGCAGACACTCAACCAACTGAGTCACCCATGTGCCCCACCAAAACACATTTTTCCTGCTTCCATAATCTCATATATAGCTGGAGTGAGGGAGATGTTGGTCAAGACAAAAATATATCATCAAAATCCAATGTGTAATAATTGTGACAGAATTGTGTACAAGGCACACTGTAACACAAAGGAAGAACGGATTAGCATTGATTCAGGGAAGAATGGAGTTGAACAGGCTCGCTCCATCCTGATTGTGCTAAGCACCCTTGGGTGAGGCCCAGTTTCTCTTTAGATTTCCATTATCTCATGTGCACAAAGAGAGTATGAATCTGATAGCAAGCAATAGCTAAATTTTTCAAGGACTTCCTATGTGGCGGATGCTTTTTGACAAATTTTACTTATAGTAACTGATGATTTTCTCCAACCTCTGAGGTTGCTACATTTAATATGTCAACTTTGTGGTGAAACTGAGGCCCTGAGAAGTTAAGTAATTTTGGCAAAGTCACCAGTTAATAAGTGGTAGAGACAAGAAAATGCTACTGACATTTTTTTCTATGAGTCCCAAGTGAAAACTCTTGCAGTGGAAATTTCCAAATTCATTTACCTGAAAAAGTAGCCAGAGAAAATTGACCGACCTTACTATAAACTAAAACGGAGTTTTCTTACAGCACATTTGTTATACGTGTGTGTGTATATTTTAATATATGTATATATATATTAAAGCTCTTTTAAACATGGTTGTGTTAAGTTTCCATGGAATCCATGAACTTGTGGAGAACATGGTGTACTTTCTGAAGCCAGACGCTTAAATTCTTACAAACATCAGACGTCGGAGTTAAGGCAAGGAGCAGGATGACTAAATTAAGAGTGGACGGCACAGGCAGTGTGGATACAGCATGGGGGAAGATTGTGGCCTTAAAAGATGTTTAAAGACTCTTCTTGAGTAGTAGATATTATCATTTCTAAAGCTCTACCTTCACCACACTAAGTAGAGTTACTTTTATCTAAAAAGAGTTACTTTTAAATGTTCCCACCGTCCCAACATTTTCTCTCCATTCCAGTTTACCTCCTGGCGGTCCTACACCTACAGAAACACAGCCAAACTTAACCCTGCTGGGAAGTATGTTTCAATTTCTTCCCTGACTCTCTCATCTATAGGAATTCCTATTTCCTATTTCTGAAAAATGGGTATCCTCCGGTGGTGCCTTGTAAGATTAACAAAAAATAATCAGACTTTGCAAAATCCTATTCAAATGTAATGATGTGATTTAATTTTCCTAAATCTTCATTCTGAGGAGCAAGCTCTGTGAGTGAGAAAGTATTCAATGGGTAGCTGATTATCCCGTTAGAGCTGAGTTTATATAACTTTTAAAACCAAGTTTTGATATTTTTCATATAGCTGACTTTGTTTAAAAATATTTTTTAGGAGGGGCACCTGGGTAGCGCAGTCATTGGGCATCTGCCTTCGGCTCAGGGCGTGATCCCGGCGTTATGGGATCGAGCCCCACATCAGGCTCCTCCGCTGGAAGCCTGCTTCTTCCTCTCCCACTCCCCCTGCTTGTGTTCCCTCTCTCGCTGGCTGTCTCTATGTCAAATAAATAGATAAAATCTTTAAAAAATATATATATTTTTAGGAAGTCATAAATGAATGATGTATAAATAGACAAATGAATGTCAACATTCTTAAGGAAACCTATATACATTTCTGAAGAAAGACTCCCCCTTACTCTGTAATTTTGAATTGGTAATATAACTCAGATGAATCAATAAATTACTAAAGATCAAATAGTTTAATGCTACTATCACCGCTGCTTCTATCTTTACAGTAAATGTCAAAACCAGTTGCCTAATGATATTATTCTTTATCTGTCTAATAGGAAAACAATTCCCATATGATTCTATTAATATTATTTATGACTGAAATAAGAAATAATCTTCAGAATACCAGTAAGCATGCTTGGATTTATTTAAACTTGAATGTTAATATATATATTTGTGACTAATTGCATACCTATTTGAGTAATCAAATGTATTTTAAATCTAACAAGATATATTCCAGTGAGATATTTTAAAGCAAATAATACTGCGTCCATGTAAATAAAGACAACATTACATAGTGGGTTTTGGTGGGGTTAATTTGAAATTCTGATACTTAACATTTCAAACTTCAATTTAAAATACCTTATATATATTTTTTTAATAATTTTTATTTTGTTATATTAATCACCGTACAGTACATCCCCAGTTTTTGATGCAATGTTCCATGATTCATTATTTGCATATAACACCCAGTGCACCATGCAATATGTGCTAAAATATCTTATATTTGTAATGCACTCTTGTGCTTCACAATTTATAAGGTAGTTTACATGAATGGTCTTTTTGTTTCTTACGAAAATCATGTATGGGTGGTAAGGCATGAATCCTTACTTTCATTTTCAAAATGAGTCATCTAATGTTGGAAATGTGATGTGCATGCAAAAACTCACAGTTAGAAGAGGTATAGCCAAGAATCAGAATCCAGGGGCGCCTGGGTGGCACAGCAGTTAAGCGTCTGCCTTCGGCTCAGGGCGTGATCCCGGTGTTATGGGATCGAGCCCCACATCAGGCTCTTCCGCTATGAGCCTGCTTCTTCCTCTCCCACTCCCCCTGCTTGTGTTCCCTCTCTCGCTGGCTGTCTCTTTCTCTGTCGAATAAATAAATAAAATCTTTAAAAAAAAAAAAAAAAGAATCAGAATCCAGGCTTAGAGATTCCAAAATTCATCTTTGTTGCATAAGGTAAGTGGAATAATTGTTTATCAAATGAAGAGCAAAGGACATTTTTCTCGACTTGCCTTGTTATTTAAGACTATAATTTTTTTTTTAGAAATCCTTCAGATTCATTCTTCACTTTATTTTATAGTCTGAACTCTTCCCATGATATACCAAAGAAAAGCAAATAGACTGGAGGAAGAATTGTTGGTTCTAGAAGGATACTTGTCAGGTTTAATTCTGTCAGTTCACTTGACTATAAGAGAGTCGTGTGTAGAATGGTTGTGTAGAAACCCAGCATATGAGTTCACTGGAATTCTAGCAAATTGCTTAGCAGGTTATCGGTGAAACTGGCCAATTTTTTTTAACTTTTCTGCTTTGAAGCTTTCTTAAGTATAAAATGGGGATTATAATGATACTTCAGAAAATTGTATGAGAATTAAATAAATCAATATTTATAAAACTATTATTAATGGCATCTAGTAAGCACTATCAGCATTTGCCATCATTAACTATTATTAATAAATATGTTACAACGATAACATGTATTAACTGGTATCTTATTTAGTAAAAGACTTTTTAAATCACAGACATTTAAATAAACTTTCATTCTTTTTTCTTTCAAAGGTCTTCACAATATCATTTTAAAGGCTGAGATTCTCAAACAGCAAAGATAATTTTTATTAAGATTAAATAACCTCCAGGGTTGGAGTTCAGAAAAGAGGGTGAGTGCTGCAAATCTTGCGTGTATTTTGAACTTACAGATAGTCAGACATTTTGACCCAGAAGTATCCTGGCAATTTCAGACTAAGCATAGGGTGCTCTCTTTCTTCAGTAATTGGCACTTAGAGATAATAATTACATCAATCATGCTGTCAAGAAACATACAGTATTTAGACTTAATGGGGGAAAAAAACACAACTTATTAAGAAAGAAAATTCTATTAATAATGTTAATCTTCTTTTTAAGCCCCTGAGCATGTATCAACACAAGTGGGTAATCATATATGAGGGACTGAAACTTCTCCTCAATCCATGGCTTTTCTCTGCTCGCCCATAACAGAGACGCCGGTCTTTGGGGTAACTGACAATTTATTATTGGCTATCCATTTTGACATATTACTTCTTTTTTAAATGATAGTTTAGGTAGGAAATAGATGAGTGGTTCATTTTAAAGGGAAGAAGGAAGGGAATTGAAGAGAGGGAGGGAGGACAATTTAGATCTCTTTTATTTTATATTTTAAATTTTATTTATTTATTTGAGAGCAAGAGAGCACACGTGGGAGCACGAGCCATGAGTCCGGGGCAGGGGGAGAGGGGGAGGGAGAAGGAGAAACAGACTCCCCATTGAGCATGGACCCTGTTCGGAGACTGACCTGGGGATTAGGGATCTTTGCTAAGCTTCTGGGGGGTGCAGAGAAGACTAGACAGCAGTCAACAGGCTATAGAGTGGGATATCACTCATGGAGGGTAGATGTCTAGTTTTAATTCCCAAGGGGGGAAAAGGAAATCTAAACCCACCAGCATCTGGTAAGGAAATAATTGCAGCTCTGCTGGCTCTGAGAAGCGTGATTAAATGGCGGGCACTGGCCAGTGTACCGGAACATAAAAGGCCTTAGTAGCAGAAAGTTAACACTTTGGAAATAGCACTCAGTCAGTAAAAAGAAATGAGATGAGGCCTCAGTTCAGCCAGGAGAAACCAGAGAATATAATCATCTGTAAAAGAATTTCATTTGATTTCTTACACTGGTCAAATGGGCATCCAAGACCTGAATTGTCATCTATTAAAAAAAACAAAACAAAACAAAACAAAAACCTAAAGATTTACTGAAAGGAAGAATAAAGAATATCATTTGCTCTCCATTATTGATTTATTAACATTAAAGAACAAAAATATTTAAACAGAATTTTTAATAATCTACTTACTAAAGAATTCACTGCTAATCTTACTAATTAGTGATTTTAAAGTGACTGAGAATAACGTAAACATGGAAGTAAGTAATTTCTAAGTCAAAGACATGACAGTAAAAGTATAAAATATAATAAGGAAACAAATTGCCACGGATCACTTTGAAATGGTCTTTTGCTCATAGTGAATGCTAACAAATATTTTTAAATGAATTATGTCTTAGATTATGGTAAGTTATCTTACTTTCTTCAGTGGTTTATGATGGGACATTCTAATATATAGGGCATTCGTCAGCTTTTAAAAAGAAGGTGTAACAAAAAATGCTACACTGCTCAAATTTTTTTTTTATTTGACTGGTGATATTTCCATCTATGCATACAGTGTACTTCAACACCACGTATTATTATGCTTGAAGAGAAATAGGACCTGTTAAATTGCATACTACTTGGCATATCTATTTAAATGAATTGCACTGAATCGTATAATGAGAATTTGTACATACTAGGTTCTTTTCGACCCAAATATCCCCCAACATGAAATTATTTTGCATGTTTGTCAATATTTCTGCATCCTGAATGTAGATTGTCTACTCAAAATCATCAGCATCAGACCCATGAAGTATGTGTTCTTCTGTATAGTATTTCTGAGTTTTTCTATAAACAAAATTCTATAAAATAACCACAGTTCTCGTTGCATTAGAGACGAGGTTGTCACAATCATTCTAGCTCATATCCAGTTGATATTAAAAACAGGGTTTTTCACAAGGTAAGCAACAGGGAAATTACATTTCCTAGATTCAAGTCCCCTGCACAATTTCCAAGTGCTGTAGCATCAACATCAGGCAAGGAGTTTAATTTTATGACAATGTGTTTACAAATATATTAAGGGTGGAATTTCCAGCACCCCGAATGGGATTTGAGTACATTTCTTGCTTATCATAATAGTGGATGCTTGTCTATAACTGGGTCTCTTGACAATATGATGAAAATGAGTCCGATGTTTATTTTTGTTCCTCTTTGGTTTAAACTACCATATCTCCCACACACAAAAACCTAGTTAGGTGATATTTTAAGTGCCAAAAGGACACATTAATTAAATGTCAGAAAATAGATGCTCCAGAAAGAATGTCATTTCTACAAAAAGCTTCAATAAGGAGTCGATTTGAATACTGAGAAGCCCCAAACGAAATACAATATAAATTACAGTGGCTCATCAACACACCTCTAACAAACCATTCGACAATTCCACATCTCATCACCTGAAATTAAAATCCAAATTTTTTTGGCTAAGGTCTAGTCCCATTTGTCATATATTTTTGATGGGTAAACCTTAGTGGGTTATTACTTTACGGAACATACTATTCCTAGGTTTTATAGAATTCTGTTTTATTGTAAACTTTTTGTTTTTGGCAAAGTACAATTTATAGTGATTAGTTTAAGGATTACATTTTTTAAAAAGGTAAAAATTAAGGTCAAGTAAAAAATAGTCTTTAATAGAAAAGTTTCTTGCGATATTTTTGGTTCAAAAAAATAGAGGCAAGTTTAAGGACATTTGTTGGTAATGATGGTGACTCTAGAGTCTCTCTGTAGCTTTAGTGTAGACAGTTTCCCTGTGCTAATGCGTATTTTAGATAACCTCTTGTCTTGTTTGAGTTTATCCTAGGTTATCTGGTACTTTCTGTGCCCTTCTCCTTCATGCAGCCCATTTCCTTTACATTGTGGTGGGTCTACATCAGTAATGAGAAAAAGAAAATCAAAGTAAAATGTTTTTCCACCTTAAAAGTAACTAATAGTTTTTTCTTCCACTTCACTTAATTTTGCTAAACTTCATGAAAGAAATTTGAAAACTACCAGAGAAATGTGTCAGCAAAAGGCAGGACCTGTCTAATACAGAATTAAAACTTTGATTTGAAACTCGGGAGGCTTATTTTGTGAAATTATCATTATGTGTGACACCAACTTGTAGTGCTTAGTGGGAGAAAGAAGAGAGCTAAAGAATTTGGGAAGTATTGCAAGACTTTTGAAGCGAGTGGAGGTAGGGATTAATCCATAAACAGAAAAGAAAATAGCTAAAGAGGAAAAAGAGACATAAGAAAGATGTCTCATGTGTTCCGAGAGAGTGCTTTTGGGGGTACTTTTTATTTTACTTGGTGTCCATAGCCCTGAATTAGGGCTTTTCTCCTTCTATATCAGGCGGCAAAATAATTAGCATTGCTTTTTGTTGTTGCTGTTGCTGTTTTCCTCTTGAACCAGAGGACTTGGGTTTAGATTTAGTACTTTGTGCTCACCGTGTAACCTTGGGCAAGTGAACAAATCTCCTTAATGCTCACATTTCTCATTGGTAAGTAGAAGTTAAGAATACTCACCTTGCAGAGATATTGGAAGGAAGAGAAGTAAGATGTATAATGCTGGGCACATCTAAATGTCTAATAAAAGGGAACTATGTGGTTGGTGCAGCTGCTATAAAGGATGGAGACCAGATGGAGAACTGATACCAGCCCAAGGGGGAAATCCTCATCACAGGTTCCAGCACACTCAGGCACGTCAAAGAGTTAATCATTGCTGAGATCCTGGTCCTAGATGAGAAAATAGGCTGGCAGAGGCCACTGACCTGGGGTCAAGGATTATATCTAGTGGTGTCACTAACCTGTGCCTGGAGAGTCAATGATGAGACATCTCAGAGGCCCAGGGAGCATGAGTTAGAGCCGAGGGCGTAGGCAGCCAAGGAAAAGTCCAGCCTTTAGAGCAGACTGAGTACACATCCCCCTGGAGCTCAAAGGTTGATAGCGCACATAAATTGATGAAGGTCAACAGACGCAGTGCACTGCAGAGTTAGAGCCAAACCTTGCCCTATTAGGAAACACCAGCTTTTATAAAGAAATAAAGCATACCTAGCGTGGCCTGAAAGGACTTCTGTCATCCTGGGCGGGACCTCTTTGACAATTCTCATCTGCAGCCATTGCTGTCATTCTCTCTCTGAGCCCCAACCACACAGGCTTTGAGAAACTTCAAGCATCACATACCTTGTACAGAAAGCTTTTTGTTTATGCAGCACCTACAAATACATGCACACCTTCAGATCTCAGTCTAATGCTACTCTCTTAGGGAATTCTTACCTGCCCAAATCCCTAATCCTGGCGAGAATAATATTTTGCAGTTCTGTCCTTTATCTCCTTATCAGTAGTTGTACTTTTGTTAAATGACTAAATGTTTAATTAGTGATTTAAAGTTTCTTAACTTACTTTTTTTTTTTTTATTAGAGGGACTTTGTCTATCATATTCAGCTGGTGCTCATTTCATCAGTGCTTAGCATGGCAGCTTGCATAAGATGAGAAATTAATAAGTATTTGTTAAATGATTGAATGAATAATAATCAGACAGACAGACTTAAGAGCCGAAGACTAAAAGCCTTAGGAGCAGCAATAGATGAGGATCAGGAAAATCCATTACCTGGAACAGAAGAGAAAGGGGGAAGAAAGAGAATTAGAGAAACTTCCACCAGTCTACCTAATGCTAGAAGTTTGTCAGTCTATTAGGAAGTACTTTGAGGCTTAAAAATCCTGCACTACTGTGAGGCTGGTAATAATTAGATAAAGAGAATCTGTACATAGTTTGTCCTTGTGTTGTCTTGCTTTTTTCCCCAAATATATCCCAGTGATTGCTAAACTCTGATTCAGATAAACTTTAGTTATATACCAGTAGGCGTCTGAACTGTGTAGAGCGCCGTCTTAGTAATATCTTTGAAAAGAATGGTGTTTAATATTAATGTCGGGTATTGAGCAATATCATTTATTTTCTCACTTCCTCCTATTAACTGTCTGAGGTAAGCATTATTTGAATTTTGCAGATGAGGACTTGAAGTTTGAAGAGGTAAAGGCATTTGTTTGAAGTTATACAGCTGTCGAGGAGCAGAGCTGAAATGTGAACCCCGCTCTAGGTTCTTGCACAGCTCCCGTTCTCGACTTCATGCTGCACTAGACACAGTAGAACCACTGCAGGACTGTGGTTTTGGCTTTATCAGTTTAGTCAAGAGCTTATAAAGCAGTGTCCGAATGGGAATTTTTTCCGTGTGTCAGAAAGCCTGAATGTTACATATTCACTTCGGGAGTCTGCACAGCAGGTCAAGGTTTTATCTATGTAACTTTTCTTTTCTTTATTTCTATTACTTTTTTAAGTAAATAAAATGAGAGGATACAAACAATCTGAACCAGCTGAAATAGTCTGGCAGGAAATACTGACTTTGTATCAGCCGATTTGGAATCAAACTGAAGAATTTCCAAAGATGTTAACAGATTGCTCTAACGTTTGGTACACTGGAGAGAGTAAATCTAAAACGAACAAATGAACAAAAGAAACAAACACACAAATCTAAGGCAAACCTAAGGCATGTTAGTTATATTTCAGTTTGTTTCTTTTTTCTGTCTTCTTGTCTGTCTTTATAGTCTGGCTTCCTTCATGTTAATTATATCTCATCTGCTTCTATTCTTTCTCCTTAATTTAATACAAATAATTTTCAGACTGATATCTTTCTGTGTCTCTAGAATAACAGTTTTTTTCAGGTCAAGTTTGCATGTTTACAGACTTGCTTCTCTCCAACTTCTTGCCCATACATTGCTGTGAATTTATGTAGTCTGCCCCTCCTTGCCAAATACTGAATCTAGGTTTTCCTAATAGTCATTCTTGCTTGAAATTCTGTAACTTTCAAGGAGACTACATTTTGCATTTGTTTCTTGTTCACAATCAACTACCAAATAAATAATATTCTTACTTCTGCAGTAGTTAGACAAAAGTGAAAGAGTGGATTTCTGACTCTTTTTAAAATTCTTTTACTAGAAAAGTTTGCATAAAGTAAAATGCACAAATCCATAAGAGGACTTTAACAAGAGTTTTTGGGGTTTTTTTAAAAGATTTCATTTTTACATAATCTCTACATCTGATGTGGGGCTTGAACTCACAACCCTGAGATCAAGAGTCACATGCTCCACTGACCGAGCCAGCCAGGTGCCCCTAAGAAGAGTTTTGATAAACACATAAACTCATACAATCCACACCCCTATTAAGGTATATCTGTCGTCCCAGAATGTTACCTCATGTTCCTTTTCTATCAATCCTCCCCAAACTCCGAAAGAAAAGCTTTGCCATTTTTTCACTATAGTTTTCTTTTTCCTTTTTTTTTCAAAGATTTTATTTATTAATTTGAGAGAGAGAGTGAGCGAGAGAGAGGAAGAGAGCATGAGCAGGGGGAGGGTGAGGGAGAAGCAGACTCCCCACTGAGCTGGGGCCTGCGCAGGGCTCGATCCCAGGACCCTGGGATCACCACCTGGGCCGAAGGCAGATGCTTAACCGACTGAGCCACCCAGGTGCCCTAGTTTGCTTTTTCTATAAATAAAATAAATGCAGTCCGACAGTAAGTACTCTTCAGTATCTGATTGGTTTCATGCAGCAGACTACCTGTAAAATTGATTCACGGTGCTGCTTATAGCAGTAGTCCATTATTTTTTACTGCGGAATAACATTCTCTTGTATGTGTATCAACGATTGTTTTCCATTCTCCTGGTGTTGGGATTTAGATTTTCTTCCAGTTTGGGGCTATTAAGAATAAAGTTTATATTAACATCCAGGACTTTTAAAGATGGTAGTTTCCATTTCTCTTGGGTAAATAGTTAGACAGAATTATTGGGTCACGGAGTAGATATTTATACATCTTTATAAGAAACTACAAAAATGTTTTAGATTCCTAGTAGCAGTGTGTAAGTGTTCTGGTTGTTACACATTCTTATTAGCATTTGATGTTGTCAGTCTTTTATTTTTAGCCATTCTAGTAAGTGTTTAGTGGTATTTCACTGTGATTTTAATTCTAACTTGTCTGGTGACTGATAACTTTGAGGCCTTTTTGTGTGCATATTGACCAGTTGTATATCATCCTTCCAAAATGTGTATTTTAGTCTTTTGTCCTTTTTCCCTAATTGTGTTGTCTTATTATTATGGCAGGAGTTCTTTATATATTCTGGGTATAAATCCTTTTTCATATGTATGTTTTGCAAATATTTTCTCCCAGACTGTGGCTTACTTACTCATGTCCTTAGTATAATATAAGGAGAAGGAATTTTTCCTTCTAATAAAGTTTATTTTTTAGGATTATTACTTTCTGTGTACTGTCTACAAAATCTTTGCCTAATCACAGATTGCAAAGATACTCTCCCTGAGTTTTATTCTGAAACCTTTATAATTTTAGCTTTTCTTCATTCTTTGTTATGAATACACATTACACTTTGCAATGGGTTGTGGATACCCAATGGATGTTATTTTCATGTCAGTTATTATTAATATATCATAGTAACCCTAACTCGTTTATAAGTACTTGACTCCCTTTTTCCCTCTCACCTTCCTACTCTGGAGGGAAAGATTTAGATAAATACTGTGTATGAGTTAGAATCTAGTCAGAAAGGAGAAACCATCGTTAGTATTTCAGACAGAGGGAATTTAATTCAGAATTGGTTATGAGGATGTTGTGTGGGCTGGAAGAGCAAAAATAGGGAAAGTAAGTTTACCTGAAGATTAGTGACTATGGAAACCAGAGCTGGAGGAGCAAAACAGAAGCAGAACTACCCTAGCACCTGAGATATCTATGAAGCTCCTGTCCTTAGAGAAAAGAACTGGGAGCTGCTCACCAAGGCCTTTGCTACTTCCTGCATCTGCAGTCATTCCTCCTGATCCTGCTCCACTGTTGCGGCTGATTTCCCCTGGAAACAGGAGAGATAAAGGAAGTCACTCCTGTCTTCCCGTGTCCTCTTCCAGTAACCCACGCATGCGTCTCATTGGCAGAACCTGAACAAAAACTGTTAATGGTGTGTGGGGGGAAAAATCTGCAGGTTTCTAGCTATGAAAATATAGAGCAGAACACATAAAGATAGGAATTTAGGTAAAAATCACAGAAAGAATTAATCAGCATATAAGGCATCAAGTCTGATCTCATTAAATTGCTTTAAGGGCTGCAGGACTTCAAGTCCACACTCATTGTGTTAATGCACATGACTAGTGAGCAATATATATTTGTGTGAGGTGCTTGCCATGACTCCCTAAGAGTTTACACAGTCTGTTTAGGTCAGAAACCAAACTAAAACCTCAGTAAAATACTACACTTATCCTTACTCCTCCCACAAAATATAAAACAGGACATCAGTGAGAGCCATCTGCTGAGGAAGTCCTGAGCAAGCAGATTCCCAAGGTCCACTTTCATCTATATTCACAGCTCCAGGGTTTCTCTTGGTTTTGGGGTCATTGGACTGCTGACTGGAGCAATCTCACAGCCTGATGTAGCCAGAAAATATGTGTGGAAGACAAAAATTATACCACGAAGAGCCCTTTCCATATATTGCTACTGAATAATGCAAACAACAAGGGCGAACCAATTGAAAACATCCTGGAGAGGAAAAGCACTCCGGAATGGTAACATGAGGAGCTCTGCAAACCCTCTACCCAGAAAAACCACTATAACAGATAAAACTTGAAAACAAACAAACAAAAAAAGTCGAGTCTCTGAAAATTGTCTTAAGCAATTGAGACATATTTATTCGAGAAAATCTACTAAATCTTGGTAAGAATAGTGAGAGTCTATGGAAGCCAAGTCATGACCAGCTCCCTTCCCCCATCTAGCTCAGTGTGATAGAAATCTTACTCAAGGAAGACACAGCCAAGAGCAGGGGGTAGCCTTAGGGGTAGGACTTTATTTGGAAAAAAGTATGAGAAGTTCAGCCTAAAGGCACTTCCAAACAATGCCGATTTTAGCTAAGAAGAACCCTCCTGTGGTCTAAGCAAGCCTCAAAGACTAGAGTTTAAGACTACTCCTACAAAGGGCCAGACATTAATTTGATCAGACTGTAGAACAATTTATGCCAGAGGTTGTTAAAAATCAGAGCACAATCAGCTAGCAGGTAGTGAGGGCTAATATCTGGGTGTGATACCAATATAGAGAGACAGGCCAGAAACATACAGGGAGATAAGGGAACTCAGGGAAAGACACAATTGAATAGCTCAGATAAAACAACTGGTATCTTTGGGGTGTAGGGGAACATGGTGACTGCATGCCCAAGACTGAACCCTCTGAGGAGCAACATTATAGGCTGTACACTGTAGGAGAAATAAGCTTCAATGAACAGAGCCCTAAAATACATAAGGCAGTAACTGACATAATTGAAGGGAGAAGCAGACAATTCAAATATAATAGTTGAAGACTTCAATATCCCGCTTTCAATAATGGATAGGAAAAGTAGAAAGAAGATAAACAAAGATATATAAGACTTGGCCAGCACTATAAACCAACCAGACTTAATAGACATCTCCAGAGCACTCTACACAACAGCAATAGAATACACATTTGTCTCAAGCACATAGGAAAGATTCTCTAGGATAGATCATATGCTAGGCCATTAAACAGGCTTCAGTAAATTTAGAAGTTTTGAAATCATGCAAAGTATGTTCTCTGACAACAAGAGAATGAAATTAGAAAAAAAATACAGGAGGAAACAAGAAATTTACAAGTATGTGAAGTTAAGCAACACACTTCTAAATAACCAATGAATCAAAGAATAAATTACAAGAGACATTAGAAAGTACTTTGAGATGAGTGAAAATGAATAAAGAATATAAAATTCATGAGATACGGCTTAATCAGGGCCCAACATTGAGATTTATAGCTATCAACCACTTTTATTAAAAAAGAAGAATGATGGGCAGGGGAATGGGTTAAATAAACAGGTGATGGTGACTAAGGAGAGCACTTGTGATGAGCACTGGGTGTGTATGAAAGTGATGAATCACTAAATTCTATACTTGAATCTAATATGACGCTGTATGTTAACTAACTGGAATTTAAATAAAAGCTTAAAAAAATTTTGCATTCAATCTCCATGCCTAAATGGATTCCATAATAAATTGATTCATGTCATACTTTAAAAAAGATCTCGGGGGCGCCTGGGTAGCGCAGTTGTTAAAGCGTCTGCCTTCGGCTCAGGGCGTGATCCGGCGTTCCGGGATCAAGTCCCACATCGGGCTCTTCTGCTGGGAGCCTGCTTCTTCCTCTCCCACTCCCCCTGCTTGTGTTCCCTCTCTCGCTGGCTGTCTCTGTCAAATAAATAAATAAATAAAATCTTAAAAAAAAAAAAAAAAAGATCTCGTATTAATAACCTAATCTTCCATCTTAAGAAATTAGAAAAAGAAGAACAAACTAAACCTGAACTAAGTGGGATGAAGGAACTAATAAAGGTCAAATCAGGAATTAATGAAACGGAGAACAGATGTACAAAAAAAAAAAAAAGTAAAGAAACTAAAACTTACTGGTTGTAAAAATCAACGAAATTGACAAAACTTTAAGAAGAATAGCCAAGAGAAAAGGACAGAAAATGTAAATCAAAATTACAGTGCAATACAATTTCACACCCACTAGGATGACTAGAAAACATAGGAAAAAACAAATGCTGGCTAGGATTTGCAGAAATCAGAACACTCATATATTGCTAGTGAGAGTGCAAAATTGTACAGCCACTTTAGAAAACATTCTAGCAGTTCCTCAGAATATTAAACAGAATTACCATATGGTCCCCAGCAATCCCACTCATGTGTATATACACAAGAAAAATAAAAATACATATCCATTCAAAATCTTGCACATAAATATTCTTAGCAACATTATACATAATTGCCAAAAAAAAGTAAAAATATCTCAAATATCCATCAACTGATGAATGGGTAAATAAATTGTGATATCTATACAATGGAATATTATTCATCAATAAGAAGAAATGAAGTACTGATACATGCTCTAACATGGATTAGACTTGAAAATATTATTTTAAGAAAGAAGCCAGTCACAAAAGAGAACATATTTTGTAGTATCTTGACTTGAAATGTCCATTATAGCTAAATACATAGAGACAGAAAATAAATTAAGGTATGGAGTTTTTTTGGGGTTTGGGGGTGAAGAAATATTCTACAATTATGTAGTGGTGACAACTGCAAAAATCTATAGATATGTTAGAAACATTGACTTGTACACTTGAACAGGTGAGTTTTAAGGTAACTTAACTGTATCTCAATAAAGCTTTAATAACAAACAAAAAATAAACACCGGGGAAAATTCCGTTTTATTCCCAAACATTGCAGTGCTTTTCTAGGCTATTCTCATTTACGTAAAACCCTGTAAGAGCCAGCATGATGAGTACTTTACATATGTATTTTCATTTAATCTCACTTAATAACTCTAGCAATTCCATGGAGTGATATATATTATCTCTGTTTTTTAGATAATAAAACAAAAACCAAGAAAAAATGAAAGTCACTTGTTAAATTCACATCATTGTTAAGTTTCATATACAAATTCTTATTCTTAACCATAATGCTGTACTACTTCCGTTCCCCTCAAATATGGCACCTAAAGGGCCAACACTATTGAGTATTGTACACAGTTTCTGTCCTCTTTGGGGAAATATCAAAATTCCAGACTAATATTGTAATGCTCATATCACAAAGGGGATTTTAGCTGGAAAATAGTAAATTTGTAATATTAAACACACATTGCTTGTTAGCTCTAACTTTTTGGCATGAAGAGAGGTGTAATAAGCACATAGTTAGGATAATTCACACTGCTCTATGATTTATCGTTCTTTCAAATATGACAACACATCAAATTAGACTCATTTCTAAAGTGTCTTCATGGATTCTCTTTTGTTATTTGCACAGTGTGTGCATGGCGTAGGTTGTAAACATACAGATCATAATATTGAACTCAAGTAAAAGAAGACATTATCAATACCAGCTAATGACAGTCAACAAAATAAGGAGTGATAAAAATTGAATCAACAGATGACGTCATGTACTCTTCCAAACTGGTAGACAATTTGGTTTAGGTTTACCTTTAAGTGAGATCACTCATCTATACCCTGAAGTTTTATATATATGGATTCAAGGAGAGGCCCAAACAGATAGATTAAGTAAATTTTTACAGATGAAAAAAGTAATGGTTCAAAAAGCCATGCTTTGTCCAAAGTCACAGAACTAAACAGAGATAGAACCAGAACTAGAATCCAAGTCTCCTGGTTCCCAGCCTGGTTACAAGGCTGCCATCTCCCATCTAATCCCACTGGATATAGAACATTCATTTAAGGTCAGTACACAGTCTTTATGTATACTTGACAAAGTAAGAAAAATATTGTTATCAAACACTGAAGTAAAAGGAATGTTAGTTAATCACATTTTATAAAGATTTATTAATTTTGTCCCAGTTGGTCTTATATTTATTTAATCATTGCTTTCCTCCCTGTTTCTCCAGAGAACAATCTGTCCCTGGCTCCCTATCTGTAGCCCCCACATATAAAATCTTATTTTAGTAATAGTATATAATTAAAGATGACAGTTAAAGATTAGGGAAAAGCATGCTGTAAGAGATCACTGGGGCAGTCAAGAACACAAGACGATAAAAACCTGAAAAATAATATTCTCACAGATATAAACTAAAAACCTCACTTAAAAATAAACTTTGAAATTTAAATGCAAGTCTGCTTTTTCCAGTAATAACAACAAAATTTTTAAAATCCCATTATCAAATACATCAGGGCAACAATTACTTCTGTGATATGACAACATTATACTCTTTAAGTTCTTGGATCAGAGGGAATGTTTTTATGAGAAACTGTTTATGTTACATGTAGGCTCTTTCGGCATTAATTCTGGTTGGTTTTGGCATCAGTTCCAATTTACAGAATCGACTAGGATAGGACATTGGAAGCTCTATTTTTCAGGATTTCTAAACTGCATAACATTCCTTCGGTTGCTATTTTCTACTTGTTGCTATATTATTTTACATTTTAAATGCTTTGTCTCTCTAACTAGATTGTTTCTTTTTCTTCTTAATCTGAATATGGTTATTTGATTATCACAGATTATTGGAATGTGCCTCTGATATAACCTGTAATCATTTATTAGTTAGTGGCAACAGACTCTAATCTTAGAATCTGATAGTAAATCTATCGTCTTGTGTCCAATCCAATGAGAGCAATTAAATGATGAAACAACTTCAGTTAAAAAAAAAAAAAAAAAGACATTTTGACAAGCTACCACCACTCTGTATTTGAGGTTCCCATTTACTTTTCAAAAGGAAGAATCATTAGACATCATTCATTCATTTACAGCTTTGTCATTCTTATTGTCCCTTATAAAAACCATTCAAACTATTAAGGTTCACATGGTCTCATATTTCTTGACCTGTTTCTCACCTTCACCTTCATTAATGCTGAAATCAAGTAGAATGTGAGCATAAATATGTATGATGAATGTTTCCTTGGACTTCCAAGACAGGCTTAAATTATATAACTATATAACTATGTAACTATATATATTTCATTTTTATATGTAATATAATTACATCTTTTTCACAAAATTACTAAATTCTCATTATACAAAATTCTGTAAATCACAGAAAATTATTTTTAATCATCTATACTTTAATCACTTAGAATTAGCCAATGTTAATACTTTTATTTTCTTCTAGCATAAATAAATAAACATCTCAAATAAAGATTATATGTTTACTCTCCATGCTTATCATAACCAACTGGAATTGTACTATTTGCCACAGAGTCAGAATAATATAAAGATCATTTTCTAGCAGAGCAGCCAATTAATATGATGAGAAGTCTAAGGGTAGCATAAAGCTTGATCCTTATGAATTTGAAGTGGCATGTTCAGTTTAGACAGATTAATTAAAACAACCAGGTACATGTTGTTATCATATTCGATTCACATCTTCCAGTATTAAGGTTGTATTAGGTTTATAAAATGAAGAATTAATCCAGAGAGGTGCTAATTAAATGTAAATAAAGGCCATTATGAACTTCTCAATGGAACTCAACTGGTATTATTATATTAAATAAAAGTGGTGTCAATCAGATGCCCAGGTGCTTGGCTTCTCTTAATTTTCAGCTTTAGGTTTTTCAAAGAATCATTATTAACTAGATAAATTTAATTAAATATTCACAAAAACGTTTGCTGACCATTTACTTGGATAGAGTGGAATATTCTGCAACATAACTATTTATTCCCTCAAAACAAAGATTTGTTTCATCAACAAAATAACTTTAGACTATCATTCATATCAAGCTGTTAGGTTCACCCAGAAAATTCCTGGAGTATAATTTCAGTTGTAGATCTTTTCCAGGAAAATGATCCAAGCATATTTCACAGTTTGCAAATGCATACTATGAAATATGTTCATGGTTCCCTTTCTCATTAATTTGTTTTGAACATATCTAAGTGTCTATAGGTATTAAAAATAAATCTTTAATATTGATTTAATAAGTGTATGATAACAAATTTCATGAAAAAATATTTAAATGGTAGAATTCTAGTTTAAAAGTAAGTGCTTCTGAAAAATATTTTTGAAACATTATAATTAAAATTATTAACTTAAGCTGAACAGTATCATAATTTGTCATTCTTCAGAAAGCTAGAAAATTGCAGTTACATTTGCTGTGCTCTTACTTTAACTACTGTGAATCCCCTATACTAAGCATATGGTTAATTACAATATTGGATGAATTTGAGAAGTTTAGGTTGCCCGCCCACATGTCTAGGACCCAAACTCGCAAATGCTTTGTGACTTCTCGACAAAACTGTGATCGTACTTAGTTGTTGGTGTCAGTCAGGTTAGAGTGTTTTATGTAATTAATTGAGTAGCTTTCCCATTTCCTTACATTAAAGATTTGACTCCTAAGTTATATTATTTTAAACATGTGCATCCAAATAATACTTCTAGCTAGTAATATTGTAAGTTTTCAGCAAATGTTTATTTGGGATAGAACTTAGAAGAAACAGATTAAACTGCCTACTCTCAAGAAGCTTAAATTTCTGATAACGAGACTTAAAAAAAAAAAGCAAACACAAATAAACAAGGAACAATCCTGATACAAATAAAATCTAGGACATTATTAGAAAAAATGAAGGCATTATATAACCCTACATACTGGGAAGAAATCTTATCTTCATCGTGTGTTTCTTTCCTGTGAAAATAAAATCAATTTTCTATACGTGTTTTATCCATCAGTGTTTAGAACTGAAATAATAATAACATGTCTTGTTATTGGAACAATATATCAAAAGACAAGAAAATACTAAGCTAATTATCTGTAGAATAATACTTTCAAGTTGGAATTTACATTAAATTAACCTATTGTTTGAAAAGTTTTGCACTATGACATTTCTTCCTTTAATATTATTTGACTAGTGTGTGTTTACCATGTTAACTATGCCAACAAAGAAATGAAATTCTGGCATATTCTTTCTGTTACATACTTTGAAAGATTTTTCTCAGTGAGATAAATTCACAGGTCTAATTTCTTCCAAGGATGTAGGACATTTTTCAATTAGATTTCAAGCCAAATAAAACTATCAATAGTATGTTTTTAAACCCAGGGCTGGAGATTTTGGCCCATTCTTTAGACAAGACAGAGAAGATCGGGTATGTTGTTTCCCCAGGCCTTTTATCTTTCGTAAGCCCATTAATGAGAATTTCACCAGATAAGGAGATTCCTCACACAATGACAATTCTTTTTCAAATGTGACAGCAACATTTTATCAAAGATTGTAGGCATGTTTATGGTGGAAAGCAAATCATTTTTGGATCAATTAAATCTAGGTAGAGACCTTATGCCTGCTACTTACTAGATAGGTGACTTCAAATAAATTGTTTAACCTCTTCTAAAATATAAGGATAATAGAAACCACTATTTAAGATTATTGTGAGAATAACATGTAACTGCCTAAAATGGTGCCCAGCATACAAAGGATGATCAATAAATAGTTTCCATATTCTTATTTGATCAACGTATGAGAGGTATTTAATGTTTTGAGAAAGAAGTAGGTCATAGTTACATGCATACATTATGTAAAAAAAACTACAAAATATACTACACAAGAGTCAATTTATCAAGAAGGTATAACATCAGTTAGTATTTATGCAGTCAACATAGAACATCTAAATATATAAGGAAAAAATTACAGATCTGAAGGGAGAAATAGCAATACTAGTAGGAGTCTTCAATATCCCATTTTCAACAATGGATACATTACCCAGACAGAAAGTCAATAAGGCCATATTGGAATTAAACTACATGTTAGATCACATGAACTTAACA
Source organism: Ursus maritimus (assembly GCF_017311325.1). Lineage (NCBI taxonomy): Eukaryota > Metazoa > Chordata > Mammalia > Carnivora > Ursidae > Ursus > Ursus maritimus. The sequence goes on along the minus strand of NW_024423564.1, from coordinate 36,408,166 downwards.
GACATTTAGAGAACATTCCATTCAATAGCAGCAGAATATACATTCTTCTATTGTTAAAATGTCTACTCTATAGAAGGCTATCTTCAGATTCAATGCAATCCCTATCGAAATTCCAAAGGCACTTTTCACAGAAGTAGGACAAGTAATCCTAAAACTTGTATGGAACCACAAAAGACCCCCAAGTAGCCAAAACAATCTTGAGAAAGAAGAACAAAGCTGGAGGCATTGCAATTCCTGATTTCCAACTATATAACTAGGCCATTATAATCAAAACCATAAAGCCAAAGCATAGATGAATAGATCAGAATAGAGAACCTGAAAAGAAACCTACTCATATATGGTCTTAATTTTTTACAAAGGAGCTAAGAATATATAATGGGGAAAGGATACAGTCTTTAACAAATGATTTTGGGAAATTGGACAGCCACATGCAAAAGAATGAAAATGGACCTCCATCTTACACTGTATACAAGAATCAACTCAAAATGGATTAAAGATCTGAATATAAGACCTGAAACTCTAAAACACCAACAAAGAAAATATAGGGGATAAGCTCTTTGACTTTGGTCTTGGCAATGATGTTTCGGATTTGATAACAAAACCACAAGCAAAAAAGCAAAAATAATCAAGTGGGGTTATATCAAATTTAAAAAGCTTCTGCTCAGAAGACACAAACAGACATTTTCCAAAGAAGACATCCAGATGGCCAACAGACACATTAAAGATGCTCAACATCACTGATCATCAGGAAAGTACAAATCAAACTACAGTGAGACATCACCTCACGCCTGTCAGAATGGCTAAAATCAGTAACACAAGAAACAACAGGTGTGGGCGAGGATGCAGAGAAAGGGAAACTCTCTTGCACTGTTGGTGGGAATGCAAACTGGTGCAGCCATTCTGGAAAACAGTATGGAGGGTCCTCAAAAGGTAAAATACAACTATCCTATGATCCAGCAATTGTACTATAATATATTTACCCAAAAAATAGTCAAATACTAATTCAAAGGGATACATGCACCCCGATGTTTATAGCAGTGTTATCTATAATAGCCAAATTATAGCCCAAGTGTTATATGTTATCACTTATGTGTTATCATATATATGTGTGTATATATATATACATATATAGATGATAAATGGATAAAGAAGATGTGAGACACACACACACATATAAATATCACTCAGCTATCAGCCATAAAAAGATTGAACTCTTGCCATTTGCAATGACATGGATGGAGCTAGAGAGTATTATGTGAAGTGAAATAAGTCCATCAGAGAAAGAGAAATAGCATAGGATTTCACTTATATGTGTAATTTAAGAAACGAAACAAATAAGCAAAGGGAACAAAAAAGAGAGAAGGAGGAAAACCAAGAAAGAGACTCTTAACTATAGAGAACACACAGATGGTTACCAGAGGGGAGGTGGGTGGGGGATGTATATAGGTGATGGGGATTAGGGAGTGCACTTGCTATGATGAGCAAGTGTTGGATGGAAGTGTTGAATCACTATATTGTACACCTGAAACTAATACTATGCTGTTTATTAATTAACTGGAATTTAAATAAAAACTTAATAAATAAATAAATAAATAAATAGCTTTTGCACAGCAAAAGAAACCATCAATAAAATAAAAAGGCAACCTACTGAGTGAAAGAAAATATTTGCAAATCATAAATCTATAAAAGGGTTAATATCTAAAGTATCTAAAGAACTCATACAGCCCAATAACAAAAGGAAAAAAAAAAAAAAACAGAGAAAATGAATAAAATTCCAGCTATGCTTTGAGGAGACTGAGGTCTACAATGTATAAATATCTCAAAACTATCTCACTATGGGATACTATCTTTTCTTGTTTTTTTACTGAGGTGCAATTAACATGCAATGTTATATTAGTTTCACGTGTTACAATATAATGATTCAACAATTCTATACATTATTCAGTGCTCATCATGATAAATGTACTCTTGACCCCCTTTATCTATTTCACCCATCCCCCAACCTCTCATGCAATTTTACAATCTTCTTTAAGGACTAGGGTATTTTTGTTGTAATATTTACATTTTCTTATTTATTTATTTATTTATTTATTTATTTATTAAACTAGGGTATTTTTGTTGTAATATTTACATTTTCTTATTTATTTATTTATTTATTTATTTATTATTTCATTTTTCCCCTTTTCATTACATTATTAAGATGTAATCTTAGTATACCAAGAAATGACGTTGAGTATTGGAAAGTATTCACATTCTTTTGAGTGGTATCAGTTGGGACAGATACAGGAATTGCCCTTTCCTCACGGCCTTTCAAATGAATGTTGAAACAACAAGTGATCCCATGAGAAACCTGTGAGACACTTGATGAGACACGAAGAAAAATGTATCTGCATGGTAATGACACGCTGCAACACGTGACCGATTGTAAATGATGTTTGTAGTATGGAATGGCATTATTTTGTTTATCATTTGAAAAAAATCTTATTTAATTTTTCAAATGTTCTTCAATGAACATGGTGGAGACAATGACCAATCAGAACAGACGTCTGAAACATTAAGTCAAACACTCAACCAGTCAGAATTGATTCTGTCTTTACCAGAGCATATTGGGCAGATACCAACCCTGAACTTAGAAAGGGAGCTTCCAAGCTCATTTCATCTATTCCATGCTACTGGAGGCATCCTGAGGCCAATGAGATTAAGCCAGCTTGACTCATCTCCACCTGTACTGCATTAACTCTGTAATCCCAAGGTAAACTAGGACTAATGTATCTTTCATATCATTTATATCGTTAAGGCCCTAATGAAAATTATTAACTCATTCTTCAGAAAGGCACACACTGAGTAGTGTTACCTACATTATTAGGGAGTTCAAAAGTGTTAGAGTCAGACAGTCCTGGGTTTGTTGAGATATGAGAAAGTCACAGCAAATCCAATCACTGTTTTCAATCTGTTTGAAAAAAAAAAAAAAAGATATTACCTAACCTTTAGAGCTACTCAGAAAATAACACGAGGCAGTCCCTAACTTCCTTCCTGTGTCCAAACTCTCACAGATAAATGAGAAAATGTCTGTATTTTAAAGTCATTTATTTTTATTTGTCAAAAGTAACATTTGTAATACTTTTTCTTAATATAATGTTCTTTATATGATATTCCATTGGAATTTCTTTTCCTTTTACATCATTTTTTTCTTTTATAGCGTCCATATCTCTAAATACAAAATAATAGCACTGGATTGCTATTTTGACAGGAGTGGAAGGAAATCTGAGGATCATATGTATTGCAACTTGTGATTGGCTAAAATATGAAAGATAATTAATTATGCAAGCTACAGTGTAGCTGTTCATGAATACAGCTCTCATTTACCTTTTCCTTTAGAATCTAAGAAATGTACCTGTCTGATTGAATACCTACTAAAAGAGTAAGCAATTAATGAGTCAAGGTCAGGAGGCCACTCAATATTGACCTTTAAAATAATGAACCAAATAACTGAGGAAGTTTAACAACACACTGTAGTAGTATTTCTTATAATTTTGATATTTTTTGAAAGCAAGTTAACATTTCCATAATTCTTGTAACTCATAGCTCTCATCTCATAGAGAGGACAAATGTCTCATCTCTGCCTAGAATCTCACCTTGAATTTTGGTTGCCTGCTAGGTTACCACTGCTATGTATTCATCATCTGTTTGACATATTCTTTTGTTGCTGCAAGAAACCCACACAAACCCCTTGTTTGCAGATTTTGATTTCACATATTTTATGTATCATATACAAGAAAGTCAGCATTGTAACTAAAATTGCGTGTTTATTATTGTTTACTTAAAAATGTCTGTATTGACATCAGAAGTTTACTGTATAGCAGGTCTGTTATCCTTGTAATATGCAAATTTCTTTTTCCTTTTGGTCAGCAGTGACAAAAATAGGCTTACTTCATTTTAAAATTATGTTAACTTATGACTCTTTTAATTTCTCATTCTCGATTCAAATATGTAAATAGCAATGGTTTCAATTTCATATGCTTCAGTAGTTTCTTAGTAGCCAGTGGAAGGAGCTGGTAAGTTTCATCAGGCTATGTTGGATATTATTATAGAACATTAAAGTCTTCATAAACCCAGTTTGTTTTGGCAGAGCTTCCTATTCTGGGCTTGTGTACCTGGGAATAGGTTTGGGGTGAAGCTTCACCTGAAAAGAAAAGTGATTGGCCCTGAGGGTACAGAAAGTTCAAAGATTTCGCTTCTGTTTTCCAAAGGATTCCACATCATTCAACAGTTTCCTTTTGCCGAAAAGATGAAGTCCATCCTTCTGACCGCACAATACTAGATTTTTCATAAAATGACACCCATGCAAATTTCACTCCTCTGATTCTGTTTTCAGTACTTCAATTTGTGAAAATACTTGCGAATATAGTATAGAACAAAACAGACAAAATCCACGCCATCATGGAGCTTATATTCTTGTGGGAGGAGGTGGACAGTGCACAAAAAAGTAAATATATGGAATGACCCATGGTGATAAGTGCTGTGAAGAAAATGAAACCAGGACCAAAGGGAGACATATGGCTGTCTGTGTAGGAAGAGCGTTCCAGGCAGAGGAGGCCACAAATGCATGGGTCCTGAAGTGGAAGGCTGCTTGGAGTGTTTGAAAAACAGCAAAGCAGCCAATATCTCTAGAGTTGTCGAAAGAAATATGGTCAGGATGTTAGTAAAGAGAGGGATTGGAGATTTTGGAGGGTCTAGGAGGCCATTTTCTGGACTTTGGCTTTATTCTGTGACAGCATTTTTAAATTTAATTATTATTATTTGATTTTATTTTGGATATTATTCTGGTATATTTATTCTTTGATTTTATTATAGGAGTCATTGGAAGACTTTAAGCAACAGTGACATGATCTGACTTAGATTTTATAAGTATCTCTTTGTCTACCATGTTTGGAATAGACTTCAGGAGAAAAGGAAAAAGCTGGGAGATAATTAATCTATTGGAAAGATCCAGGGGTGAGTTGACAGTGGACCAATAGCTGAGGTTGGTAGAAGACTAGGTATTTTTTTGTGTGTGCATTTCTGGCCTGAAATGTTGTTCTTAAGCTGTGGATATCTCCTTTCCCTAATACTTGGCAAAGGTACATTCATTTTTATGTGATATTATGCTGATATTCAAGCTTGGTGCTGCAAGTTCTGCTATGTTTGCTTAGTCCTATATGCATGCTCTATGTACAGTATTTATAACAGTGTCTTCTTATACTTATTTGTTAATGTGTTTGTCTTCCTAGTTAGATTATCAGCTCCACAAAGTATTGTGTTTTTAAAATAATTTAAATCCCTTATACCTATCACAAATTATGTATATAAAAATATATTTATTATACATATATACATTATTATACATACACACACATTGAGCACTCCATATGTGTTTGTAAAATGAGTGAATACCTCCAAGTGTAAAATAAAAAAAAAAATTCATAATGACTTTCTAATCCATGAGCGGAAAAGTCTCTTAGGGAAGGGGTCTCCAGCATCATTCTCAGAAATTTAGAATATCAAAGCCAGAATACAATATCTGTCACTTGACCGGAATATGGACCATGCTCCTGTGTCCTTCCTCATAGGTCACAATAAAATATAATTTCAAAGGCAAAGAATGTGTCCTTTTGAGAAAATTCACAAGAAATCTCTCTTTGAATTCACCAATGTTGGTACAGAATAAAGGGAATGTCTTCACTTTTCTTCCCTTGAGGCCAGACAAGAGGGATGAGTGGAATGGTAGGTGGGATTCCCTGAATCATCTCATAGAGCATTTCTCCAGGTTTCTAGATGGAGGCTTTATGATGTAAGTATGCCAACATATGGATTTTTTGTGTGTGTGTTTTGTTTATTTTAATAATAGGGTTACTATTGGCAAATTAGAGAAATGCTATAACCTTTGGGATTTGACTAATGTTTCATGGCATCTTTGATTATAACTGAGCTGAGTGTTCACGTACTCAGAGAATTTATAATTGGTCAATGATCATATCCAAAAAGTACTATTTAATTAAAAGATTGGCATTAACCACTAACTCCATCACTTGCAACACTCCAGATATTTCAAGGACGTCATTGTTAGTAAACTTCTCACCATATGTGGATGGTAAAAAGCTGGGAGGGTTAGCTAATAAGAATCTGAGCAAATGTAGTCAGGATGGAGCAATGGGCTGAATTTACAGGTGGGAAATTATTAGGGATAAATGCATAGCCCTATTTTTAAGTTCTAAAACCCAGCTGTAAAAGTGCAAGATGGGAAAAAATAAGAGAAATTTGTAAGAAAGATATTTAGGGGCATCTTGTCTACAAGCTTATCAAATAGTTAAGATTGTGATTCAGCTGCCAAGAAAGCTAATTTGATCTTAGGCTACATAATGGAAATTTAATGTCCAAGAAAAGAAGTAATATTTCCCATTTACCATATACTAAAAAGAATTATCTATGGAGTATTTTATTCCATTAGGAATAGCATTTTAGGAGGAAAAAATAGTCAAAGCAGAACACACTCATAGGAGGGCAGTTAAAGACGAAATTCAAAACAAGGTTAAAGGTTATCTGAGAATTAGTAAAAGAAACTAGGAATTTTTAGCCCGGAGGAAAAAGGAAAAACCTGATGGGGTGCGAAGTAGACCATGGGACATGGCATAGAAAAGGAATGAGAGGATTCTAAAAGAATCACTGGAGCGGAAGCTGAAACGATGTGTTTAAAAAAAATACAGGTATCCTCACTTTTCCAAAATTCTCACTATTCCTGCATTAGTACCTGTTTTTGCTAAATGAAAGAAATCTAAAGAGGATTTTTGCTTTTATCAAAAAAAAAAAAATGTGAACAGTATTTGGCATGTGTTTTGCAGTGACCATTACAGAGGCAGCGCTCACCCTAGCAGCGAGAGGCCAAGCTCCTTTCCCAGGACTTACGCTCAACATCGAGCTGTCACAGCTCTGAACTTTATGAGCATTGTGCTTTCTCTTGATTTATTTTGTGCATCTATTAGCAAGACATGTCCCGAGGTATCAGAAAAACCTAAGAGTGGTTACTTTTGAGGTCTAGGAATGCTCAAAATTTTTTCTTTTTTAAAAAAATACATAGGGCGCCTGGGTAGCTCAGTCAGTTAAGCGTCTCCTTTTGGCTCAGGTTATGATCCCAGGGTCCTGGGATCGAGCCTGGCATCAGGCTTCCTGCTCAGCAGGGGGCCTGCTTCTCCCTCTCCCTCTGCTGTTCCCCCTACTTGTGTGCGCTCTCTCTCTCTCTGTCAAATAAATAAATAAAAACACTTTTTAAAAAAAGAAAAAGATTTTCTCAAAATGCTCTACTTTTGGATAGCAGGGGAAACCTCTAGTGAATAATTTCAGGTAAATGTAAAGAAAAACTTGCAAATATTTAAAAATATTTTTAGTGACATGAGCTACATCGTAAAGGAGTGATTATATCTTCATTGGAGAGGTTTTTGGTAGTTTGTTATTGTTGGGGGGGTTGTTGTTTTAGTTCTTGTTTGGTTTTTGTTTCTTTGTTTTAACCAAGAGCAGCAAAGTGAAAAGGGGAAGCATTTCTTGGGTTATAGGTTGGGATGGATTTTCTCTAGAGTCCTTCTGACTCTAATGTTCTATGATTTTGTTGCTGCTGTTTTATTAGAATAAAATTCATTCCTCACCAATAATTGGGGTGCATTTTTTAGGTTATGCAGAAAACATTAACAACAAAATACCGATGAAACTATTTATCTTTAGTAGGTTTCAGACACTGTACTTTATTTACATTGGTTCAGTGTCACAGCAACCTTATGAAATAAGCCAGATGAAACACCCAGATCTAGCCCTTATTATGTAACCTATTTCTTTACCCACACGCCATGTAGGTTTGTTTTTGCCTCTTATGGGTTTATGGAATCAAACAAAAAATGACCCGTAAGCGATAGCAAGAATCTAGTTACAGTGTGTGAGACACTATTCCAAAATTTTCCACCTAGGGTCACACAACAAAATTCCATTTTATAGATGAAGAAACTGAGGCACAGAGAGTAACTTGATCATGCTTATACAATTAGAAACTGGGAGAACAAAAATTTAACTCCTGATGGTCTTACTTTTCTGCCCACATGCTTAACCTCCACACTATACTACTTCCATAACCAAAAGACTTCTTACTCATAATGAAAAATATATTATAACAGTGATAATATACAATGCAGACAAGATGGGTCAAGGTGTCTAGAGACCTTCTTAATCTATTAGTGATTCAACTTCTATCTCCCTCTTCTGGCTATTTGACCATCAACAACAGTCTAGTCCTCCAGACTGAGTGTTGGGTAGTAAACTCAGAAGATCGTACTATGAGAGTGAGTTGGCTTTTATAATGCCTGACCCTTGTGATTTCAACTGTCTCTGCATTTGAGTTAGTTTTATAGCTTCGACAGAAATGTTAAGTTGCCACTCCAAATGGTAGCTGGCCATTTATGCACTGGTAAGCTCATGCATGTGATCAGTGGTATGCAAGAAAGAGAAAGCATTGCAGTTGGCAACTGGCAAAAATTCAACTGGGCAAAGTCTGGGCTTAACCGTCTCCATTGCCACAGTTTTAAAATGTTGAGGTTAATTTGAGGATAAGCATCATTCATGCAAACTTCTTTGGGGACTAAGTACCTGGACTGGCTCCAAGCATCATGCAAACAGTGTCCAGGCAGCTTTGGCAGTGAATCATGATGTTGACCTGCAATCGTTTGCTGTTAGCAACGGTGGTCTTCACAAGCAAATGTTGCCAAGCTAATTGCCCTGTGCCAAAATGTAATAATAGCACAAATATTCACCAGGCTCCACACTGAACATTGTTTATGGTTTAGTAATGCAAGAATCTTTGAAAACTTCTGTTGGCAAACCAGCTCTCTTTCTTTCTCATAAAAACTGAAGCCCAAAGAGGCTCTTCAAATCTGCAGCCTAAGATATTTGAAAAAGTGTGTCAGTGTGCTCAGAGGTGCCTGCTTCCACTGACTGCTGAGTTCAGCCACATCTCAGGAGTACCCTAGAGATATTTCTCCTGCCCATGAACTTCATTTGGAAATGATTAACAGAGAAAGGCTGGAGACCACAGTGGCTCTAGTGGAGTTAAAAAGTTCAGTTCTTAGAATAAAGATTTCATTAAGACCATAGAGTTTGGGTATAGACCTGTCACTTTAAAATATGCTTGTTTGACTGCTTCCACTCTGATGGGTCTTTGAAAGGCATCCGTTCCAGAGCAGAAGAGAAGCAGAGCCGCCACACGCATATTTTTAAGTGACAAGTCTGAATATTTAGTGTGAATGGAATCACTGTATCCTAAACCCCAAAGTAAATGTGGGAGCAGAGATGAGATACTCTGTTAGTCTAAGCTTTCAAATAAAATTGTCACCGGGAATTGCCCAAAATAGCCAAACCTAATTGCTGAAAAGGACTATAGCAAGATGAGAGAAGTATGTAGTAAGCCATTTATAGTCCATGAACCATTGGTCAACCTTGTCTATTTATGAAATACAGAAGGTGAAACATTAAATTGCTCATAATTAGTTTAACATGGAAAGGGTATCCTATTTATTTTGTTTAATTCCTATATATGTTAGGCTCTGTTGCTTTAATGAATTTTGCAAAAATTGATACATAGAAAAAATATAAAATCTCTATATATGTTATATGCAAGTCCCATGGAAGAGATAACTTATACCCCATAACTGAAAGAAGAACCTAAGACATAATTGGGGTCACTTAAGGTTTCTTCTGAAGTGTGTGTTTGCATGGAGAAGGTGTCATAGGGGCTATCTTAGGTAGTCATGCTCCAGGATCTACTTCCTCTGAAGTGTGTGTTTGCATGGAGGAGGTGTCATAGGGGCTATCTTAGGTAGTCATGCTCCAGGATCTACTTCCCTCGCATTCTCATGCGTGAATGGGCCTACATTTGGTTGACATCCATGCAATCTTTGCTGTATCTGTAATAGGGAGGGAATGGAAATGCGGAAAGGCAGAAGTTTGGAAATTGTTGCTATATAACAAAAAATCATTTCTGACACACACACAAAAGGAAATGGACATTTTTTGGACTAGCAAGGAAGTGTTGAAGGGGGGGAGAAATGGAAACAACTTTCATTTCCATTTGTGAGGGATTTGCTATTTCTTCAATCGTTGAGAACAGAAAAATTCTTGGCTAAGAAGCCCTGTCAAATTGGGGCATCCTCCAGCTTCCGACATGTGTTCTCTTTTCTTCTCCTCCTCACTGTGGACAATCCTATCTGCATCCACCATTTCAATTCCAGTTATATGAAAACGCCCCAAATGCATATCTCTAGCCTAGGACTTCGCTGAACTGCAGGTACAATGTATCTACACTGCTTACCGTACTACTTCAGTTAGAAGTCATTAAAGCAACTTGCAGCTTAGCTTGTTCACAACTAAGCTCAGCTCTTTTTTGTTTTGTTTTCTGTTTTTCTTTAAATTTTTATTTAAATAAACTCTACTCATTTATCCCAAACATCTCTTTCTCTAGTCCATGTTTGATCTGTCTAATTAGAAACCTGGATTCCTGAACTGCTCTGTATTCCTTTTCTTCCACACCGTATTATTTCCCAAGTGTGCATATTCTCCTTTCTGAATATTTCTTGAATGTACACACTTTTCTCCAACTCAGTTTCTATTTCTTCATTTCAGAAGACAATATTCATTTCTTGACCCAAAATCTGTAAAACTTTCTAATTGTTCATCCTACCACAAATCTAATTTCTGATATTCATCTGCCATTGCGAGGGTTAATTTTATGTGTCCAGATGTCATTATTTCTGGGCGGGTCTGTAAGGATGTTTCTGGAAGAGATTAGCATTTGAATCAGGAGACTAAGTAAAGAAGATCCACCTTCACCAATGTGGGCAGGCAACATCTGGTTCTTGGAGGACAAAGATAAAAACAAAAAGCAGAGGCAGGGAGAATGCTCTCTTCTTGAGCTGAGATGTTTATCTTCTTTTTCCCTCGGACATCAAAGCTCCTGGTTCTTGGACCTCCAGGACATACACCAGCGGCCTCCCTCAGTTCAGTTCTCAGGCTTCAGACTTGGCCTGAATCATACCACCAGCTCTCCCGGCACTCCAGCTTGCCCACAGAAGATTGTGGGACTTCACAGCCTCCACACCCACAGTGGCCTTCCCTCTGATAAATCTCCTCATATATGAAGATATCTTTACATATCTGATTGGTTCTGTTTCTCTGGAGAATCCTGACTAATGCAGCCCACAGACTGTAATATTCCAAACACACAAATTCATGTTGGGAAAGAGTGTGAGGGAAGGATTATAAAAGGGCAAGAAGAAACTTTTGGGGCTGACTGATTAGATTATTAGCTTGATTGCGGTGGTGGTATATGGGTGCATATTATGTCAAAACATATCAAATTATACATTTTAAGTATAGAAGTTTATTTTATATCTATTTTACATCAGTAAAGCTGTTTTCAATTAAAAAGTGCAAATCCATGGTCACCGAAATTTTAACAATAATTTTTAAAAATTCTTTTATTTGAGTATAGTTGACACACGATGTTACATTAGTTTCAGGTGTACAACATAGTGATTCAACAAGTTTATACATTATGCTATGCTCACCGCAAGTGTAGCTGCCTTGTGTCCCACTACATCAATATACAATACCATTGTATATTCCCTATGCTGTGCCTTTTATTCCTGAGACTTATTCATTCTGTGCCTGGAAGCCTGTATCTCCCTCTCCCCTTCACCCATTTTTCCCATCCCCCCATCCCATGCCCTCCCCTCTGGCAACCATCTGTTTGTTCTCTGTATTTATAGGTCTGTTTCCGCTTTTTGTTTGTTTATTAATTCTTTAAGATTCTACATACGAATGAAATCATATGGTATTTATCTTTCTTAGTCTGATTTATTTCACTTAGCATAATACCCTCAAGGTCTATCCATGTTGTCACAAATAGCATGAGCTCATCCCTTTTTATGGCTGAGTAATATTCCATCATATATATATGTGAGATATCTATCTATCTATCTATCTATTTCTATCTATCTATCTATCTATCTATCTATCTATCTATTTCTATCTATCTATCTATCTATCTATCTATCTATCTATCTCATTTCTTTCTTATCCATTCATCTGTTGATGGATCCTTGGGTTATTTCCATATCTTGGCTATTGTAAATAATGCTACAATAAACATAAGGATGCATATGTCTTTTCAAATTGTTTTCATTTTCTTTGGGTAAATTATTGGATCATGTTTATTTCTGTTTTTAATTTTTTGAGGACCCTTCATACTGTTTTCTACAGTAGCTGTACCAATTTACATTCCCACCAACAGTGTACAAAGGTTCCTTTTACTCTGCATCTTCACCAACATGTTATTTCTTGTCTTTTAGATTTTAGTCATTCTGACAGGTGTGAGGTTATACCTCATTGTGGTTTTGAATTACATTTCCCTGATGATTAGTGATTTCGAGCATCTTTTCATGTGTCTGTTGGACATTTTTATGTCTTCCTTGGAAAAATGTCTATTTAGGTCTTTTGCCTGTTTTTTAATTAGATTGTTTGGGTTTTTTATTTATAAGTTCTTTATATATTTTTGATATTAATTCCTATGGGATATATCATTTGCAAATATCTTCTCCCATTTAGTAGGTTGTCTTTTTGCTTTGCTGATGGTTTCCTTTGCTATTCAAAAGCTTTTCATTTTGGCGTAGTCCTAATAATTTAATTTTGCTTTTCTCCCTTCGCCTTAAGAGACATATTTAGAAGAGTGTTGCCATAACCAGTGTCAGAGAAGTCTATGCCTGTGTTTTCTCCTAGGATATTTATGGTTTCAGGCTGAAAACTATAAAACATTGATGCAAGGCATGGAAGATGACACAAATAAGTGGAAAAATATTCCATGCTCATGGGTTGGAAGAATAAATTTTGTTAAAATGTCCATGCTTCCCAAAGCAATCTACAATTCACTTCATTCCCTATCAAAATGCCAACAACATTGTTCACAAAACTAGAACAAATTATACTAAAATTTATATGGAACCACAAAAATCTCTGAGTAGCCAAAGCGATCTTGAGAAAGAAAAAGCAAAGCTTGAAGTATCATAATTCTGGATTTCAAGATATACTGCAAAGCTGTAGTAATCAAAACAGTATGGTGCTGGCGCAAGAACAGACACATAGATCAATGAAATAGAATAGAGAGCCCAAGAATAAACCCATGCTTGTATGGTCAATTAATCTATGACTAAGGAGGCAAGAATATACAGTGGGGGGAAAAAACCAATCTTTTCAATAAAAAGGGTGCTGGGAAAACTGGACAGCTACATGCAAAAGAGTGAAACTGGACAACTTTCTAAAATCATACACAAAAATAAACTCAAAATCGATGAAGAATAAAGTTTTTCAGTAAGTGTAGGCTCTACCCACATTTCTAGTCTCATTTTCATCATCTTCCTTCACCTGTGTATGCTACTTCAGACATAAAGATCAGCTATTTCTAGTCTCTAAGTTTTTACACATGGTGTTACTCTCCCTTAAAATATCGTGTGCCCATTAAACAACTGATTACTCTTTTAAAACAGTCCAAATCAACCTTATCACATGTGGCTTACTCAAAATCCCCAGTCTAATTAAGATAAATCACTCTGTCCTCACCAGACATTGTTCGAAGTTCCATCACAGCTCTTCAACACCACACTATAATCATTTTATCATTAATTTGCTTGTCTGTCTCCCCAGTAGACTAACATTGCTTTTCATTTTAAAATACAGATTTTTCCATTTGGTCAACGTACTCAAATAATTAATCAACTCTGCCAAAAAGTAATTAATGAATTATTTCCTAGATAATGTAAATTATAAACTATATTATTAGGAACTGAACTAATTAAGGACTTTTATCCCTTCTCTTTTTGCCTTACTTTCTTGAACTTGCAAATGAATAAGCAAGCCTTAGTCCTCGAATGTCTTCTCTTTTCTGTCACACTTTATCATTTGACAACTTCCTCCATTTTCATGGCTTTAAATATCATCTGTACACTAATGACTCACCACGCCTCAAAAAACCTCCTTGACTTCTCTCTGTCTTACCTGTCTCATCTAGATCGTCAGGAAATCTTATTGATCCCATCTTCAGAATATGTTAAAAAATTCAAATACTTCACAATACTTCATTAATATCATCCTGGTCCAAGTTTCTCTTGTCCTCACCCGGATTGGTTCACTTGTCTCTTATGTCAGTTTTCTGTTTCAATACTTGGTCCCTTGAAGTCTATTATTCCAATAGCTGAAGTTATCCTTTAAATATGAAGTTAGTTTATCTTGCCTCTCTTCAATAGCTTCTTGTCTCAAAATAAACCTTACAAGAGCTTTTAAATCTTTGTGTGGTCTGATGCCCTTGACTTTGTCTCCTACTGCTCTCCTCTCTCACTCTACTTCAGCCACAGTGACCTCCTCATTCTTCCTCCAGCAATACTACCAGGTCTCTGACTCAGGACCTCTGCACTTACTGTTCCTTCTGACCAGATATCCTCTTGATATCCACATGGTTGGCTCCCTACCACCTTTAGGTCAAACATGACCTCAAACATGACTTTCTCAGTGACACCAGCCCTAGAGACCTAGTGGTTAAAATCTGGACTATATCATCCTTAACATTTTCTATTGCTTTTTTCCCACTAAAATATAAGCTCCTTGAGATGGGAACTTTAGTCTATTTTGTTCATTATGGACTTCCAAGTGCCAAGAGAGTGCTTGGAAGATAGTAGACTTTAAATAAAAATATGTAAAATAAAAAGGTATTTAGTAGAAAGAAGAAGTTTACTGACTACAAACTGGGCAACATAGAATTCCCTCAAATAATAGTTTATAGTTGACTGATATTCTTGTACTTATTTTAAAGAAATTGGACATTTTTTTTTCTTAAGGGTAGACCTAGTCTCCACGGTGGAACTGTAAGATGGAGTTCCTTGCTTTGCAAATGTATTTTTATGAAGAGTAAAGAGAGATGGCCAACAATAACCCTTTAAGTAAATTATACAATGTGCAATACAGTGTAGTTTTCAGTCTTGACCAGAAACTTTTAAATTCTATGTTCTAAGGAGATCATACTTGTTATTTTTAGGTATCTTCAACAGAGTCAATGATTGCTTAGCTCCAAACTGCATCTTTTCTGAAGATTTTGCTTTGCCTCTTTCTGGTTCTGGATCGTAAAAAATAATTTTGCTATTTTTAAAAATTCACCTAGAGGGTTCTATTTTTGTTCCTATGCATCTTAAAATCAATATTCATACTATTTGAATGTTTCTTCTGAATTTGGAGACATTTTGTTATCATAAGAATTCGGTGCTTGATTCTGGATTTAGATACATAGTTATGCTTTCTTTATAACAATATATTAGTTTTAAAGTATTAGACACTTTAAAATGATGGAACTTGAAAATCTGTCCTCAGAAGGTAAGAACATATCTCTACCTTACTTTGTATATCTGCCTCAGGAAAACTCTACAGTGTTAAGGTGTTAAACACCTCTGCAAATATTTTATTAGTTACTATTTTAGACTTCAGGTGTAAGTTATGATGACAGTGGTTTCCACTGGAGCAAAATAACATGCACGGACCACATGTTGTAAGTAAATAGATGAGAGCAGCCTACTGTGCATATTGAAATTTAGGGTAAAGCTTCCCACAGTTTCAGCAATAATAAGCATTGATAGATGTTTTTTAAATTATTTTGGAAAACAGCTTTTCTTTTCATGAAAAGGAGGGTAGGGAAAATGTGACATTTGAATAAAGTTTTACATTTTGAACAAGTAATAAAAATAAAATTAAAGGTTACATTTCTAGAGTTATGATTGATAACAATTGCTCAGTTTAACTGCATTTTATAGGTTAGGTAAGCAGTTTAAATTAAAAAGTGACCTACACAAATACACGGTCTTGAAAAGAAATGAAAGTTAATAGCTTTTCTTTGCAACTCTACAAAATCTGGTGGGACTTTGAATTTCTAGAGATTTGAGAAATTAGAAGGATATATTTTGTAGTGCCTTCATATGAAACATGTTTGAAGATTCGTTTTTCTTGGAATAATGTTTCTGTTATGACTACTAAAGCATTCCCTTGGATTTTGCAACATGTTTGAAATATAGTTTATTACAATCAATTATATTGTAAGACACCATAGATGTTCTCTAAGGATGAGTTTGTAAAATACACCCTCCTGTCTGTAGATCCTCCACAATTAACAATTCCTCCAGGGAATCACCTGGTTACCTCAATTAGGAGAGCTAGTGATGGTTCTGTAACTCTGAGACAACAAAATACAGTGTTATATTCCGTAGCATAAGTTTTCAGTTGTCTGCTGTGGAGTTGTAGATAATCCAAAATCTAGCGTACTATTTCCATATGTTTTGCTTCGCCAAGTATTAAACTGAACTTACATTCCTAATCAAACATCCTGCAGTTTTAAGAGGCATTAACCAGAAACGATAGGGTTTCTCTCTATATAAATTACATATTTAAAATATGTGAGAGAGGTATTTGTTTAGTTTTTCAAAGAGTCTTTCCAAATATCATTTGGCCTCTGAAAGTTTTTCTTGCTCCTCAATACTGATATAGATTTCATCCCCCAACTACCAATACCCATTTTTCAAATCATTGTTTATTTCCACTGTAGCTTAACTTGTAAGGTCGGTGAAGACATTTGGACATTCTGGTAGCATTGGCTCTCTTTAAGGGAATATGTTTCTTTCCAAAGCTCCTTCACAACCAAATGAGAAAAACAATTGAGAATGCTTCAGAAATCTTGAAATAAAATGGTATTTTCTTATAAAATGAAGAAATTTTCCAAATGAATCATGAAAAAAATTAGTTCCTTCTTCAATATTTGTATGACAATGGGGTCTACTTAGACGTTCTCTTTTAATCACACATTTTAGGACACACACACACACACATGCGTTAAACGGAAAGGAAAGACAAGCTGTGTTAAATACATAGTATATTATTAAAAACACAGCATACCTCAAATTTCCACATGTGTTTAAAACAGTAGTGCACATACATATATATTATATTAATGTAGAGTTGACTAATTTGTGGGGAACAAATTTCCCTCCTTAAATGTCACAGTCATTTATTCATATATTTAACATCAATAAATGTGTAAACCAAGAAGTCGCATAATACATTTTATTTTAAATATACTGTAGCAATTTAATATTTAAAGTCATCTTATGGTGAACATATTTGTAGGACACTCTAACTCTTGTGTCTTGAATAAGTCATATTGTAAATTCTCTCTTCTGTACCTTTGGCATATTTTCTAGTATTCTTAAAGTGAAACATTCTGCATTAAAAAAAATGGTGAAAGTAATTTCACTTAGTAAAAGTGCTTCTTGATTCCGAAAATATTCAAATTCATTCCAAGAATTTTTCCAAAAGCAATTTAATTTACCAAGCTTCTTGACAAGGCTGACATATGGGGAAAAAAGAGATGAAATAAAACTTTAGAAAAATTATTTTCCTTTTGTATTTAATATGGCAAAGAAGTTGGAAGTTTTAGTTTTGTTCAAAATATGAAATCTTAAAATTTTTAAAGAATGAGGAAGTGAATATGTCTGGAAGTCTGCAGGTTTTAGTTAATGATTTTATGTCAAACTACTTTTGAGAAACTACCCCACTCCCCCAAACTAGGAGCACTCCCTAAATGCCATAGTCTTCCCTGCCCTGTTCACCTGCTTTTCTTACTGTGAAATAAATCCTCTGATTGACTCCATATGTAGCACAGGTTGCTACCTGGAAAATTAGAAATTCATCTAAATTGGTCTAGTTATCTAATCAGTTTTTGAAGTTTAAGGGTTTATTCTTACCTAGTATGAACAATTAATCTGCATAATTCTCACCAGTACCTCTGAAATAGCCATTCTTCTTAACATAGGCTTTGTATAGCTGGATATTCCATAAGTGTGAATGGCTCCACTATGTCCAGTAAACAATTTGTAGAAGCCCCAAATAAGTATTTCTGTAGAATTATATTTTATGCATTCTCAAATTTACAATTATGTGATAATTATAACTTTTATAAGTCCCAGACAGAGTGTTCAGATACTAAACTGAAATGATTGTGAAAAGAGCATAAGCAATATTTATAGTAAGTCAATATTCTAATGCAGTGTGGACTTTAGATAATTATTTCTAATATTTAAAAACTATTAAAAATACCTTAGAGAAATTAATACATTTTAACATATAAATTTTACACATGAAAAATAGACTGAAGGTAAAATTCTTGAATAAATGATTCCCTTTAGCATATTACAAATGCTCTCCTGGCACATATTTTTTTCATATGCTATTCTATACCAGAGGTAATTTCATATCAATACATAAATAATGTCTTCTTTCTTTTTCATGGCTGCATAATACTTCATTGAATGTATTTTATTAATTTCTTACTGATGGACATTTGGGTTGTGTATAATCTTTGCTAATACAAAAATTGATATTAAATATCCTTGTACGTGTGTATCTTGCATGAGTACTTTACATAATTTAAATAAAATCCTCTCAACAACTTGGTAAATAGGTACATATTATTATCTTTCTATTTAAGGAAATTGGAACTCAATTAAGTGAAGTAACTTTTTCACATATACATATTTAATGTATATGAAATATAGTATTCAAAAAGGGAAAGCTCTCTTTTTCCTGCCTGAAAACAAAACAAAACAGAGGGGAAGGTAAAGGTTATCTGGCTACTAAAGACGTGTATAATATTACGTTTGTATTTGAATAATATCTGGATGGTTTCAACTAACTGTCATGGTTCCAACATGGTTATATCATACGTATGATTGATAAAGGCCTTAGTGTGGGTCCTTAATAAATATTAAATAATGAAGGAAGCTATTCATGCAAACATAAGATGAGAAATAAAAAAAAATAACTATCACTTTTCAGGGCATTACTGTTCATTTTAGAAATATTCAGGTTGGAGAAATAATTATCAGAAACCCCATTATTTAGGAGGAGAACTCTAATCTCATTTTATCTCGTGTATTTTCTCCTGGGAAGGTGCTTCTCAATTATACTTCTAGGATTTAAATTTTCAAATAGTTTTCTTGATATATTTCTGAATACTATAGCTGTTACTGTTAAGTGATCTAATCTACATGAATAATTTAATTGTAGTAATTTAGTCCTCTGAAAATACAGAAAAATAATTTGATTAATTTACTCTTCATTAAATAGAAACTCTCGTTTCACTGGAAAAACATCAGTTATATTTGGAAACATATATGGCTTTTTGCTTTGACAACTGCCAGAGCTACCATATTCAAAGGCTTGATGATCTATTACCGAATTTGAAAGGGAAAACCACAAAAAATTTACAAGCACACTACAGAAAGATGTCAAAATTTCCCAGAAGAGGTAGATGTGACTGAATAGTTTAAATGCACTGTCATGAAATTCTAGACACATCGAACTTAATGCAAACGAGTAAACTCATGAATTGGAATAAAGTAACACTTCTTTAGGGATGCAAATTAAAAAGGAAACATCAAAATAATGAAATCTGCCATTTTTTTCTCCACTGAGAAAATTCTTTACTAGATCTCAAAAACAGACTGGGCTCTTTGGAAAACAATGATAAGAAAAAGGTATTTGATGTAGAAATGGGTATTGAGAATTCTCCCAAGACACTCCAGTTAGTATTTTAATAACCTTATAGGAAAACTACTGTAATTAGTTGTATTCGTTACACATAGTTAAATATTCATTAAATCAGAGCATTGTAGAAGAAAAATGAACTTATTTTCAAAAACATTGTAGAAATCAATGTCACTGTTTGATTATCTTTGTAGATCGGAATAACTCCTTTGTCTGAATATATGAGTGTCAGTGAAACTTTATATCAAGTATACTGCTCTGATGTTTCAGGATTGTACACTGTACATTCCAAAACTCAGAAAAACTTGTCAAATAAATTTTAACAAATATTTAAAGAACTATTTTTAATACAAAGATCATATGTGTGTATTATTGAGAATTTGGAAATCACCAGAAGTTACAAAGGAAATAAAAATTCCCATAAAGCCATCACTAATAAGTAGCAATCCTTAATAAGCTGATGTATGTTCTTCTAGTATTTTTACTACATATAAAATATAGTGTTAAATTGAATAGAATACCATATTGGATAGTTATGATATAAAATGAGTGTAATTTATCATGTAACAATCATGATAAAATTTTCATGTAAACATTTCTTCCATGAATCAGTTTTCATTTCCATAGGGTAGATATCTGGAAGCAATTTTAGAAGAAAACGGTTGAAAGTACATGCACGGGGAACAGGGTGAAGGTGTGTAGTGCATGCAGTCTTGTGGTACCTCCATAGTCGTTATCAGCTTTGTTCTTTGTTATCCTGAAGCAATAATTCTGTCTTCTGTTTCTTTTATTTACTTAACTGCAATGTAGACTGCACCCATATTTTCTAAGGCATGGTCCATCTGACCACCTGCACCATCATCTCCTTGAGGACCTCTTCAAATGCAGATTTGAAGGCTCATCCAACATTCACTATCAGAGGGGGATAGGTTTATTTTTACACATTTTAAACTAGTTCCCTGGATGCTGTTATGTGACTTAAAATTTGAGAACTGCTGCTGTTGTAGCTCTGACTATTCTTAATTAATGGGAGGAATCTAGAGTTCCGGTCTTTTTTTTTTTTTTTCTTCTCTCTCTTTTTGACTCAGAAAACATGAAAGAACTCATTCAGATTTACTTTGAATCCCAGATCTACCACTAGCTATGTGACTTTGGGCAAGTTTGTGTCTGAATTCTCATCTGTCCAAAAGAAGATGATATCATTGCCCATATCTACTCCAATGATTTTTTTAAAGAATTAAATAAAATTAAAACTTGGTTTCTGAAAACACCAGCAGAAGAGGCTGGCATTCACACATTCCACTTGAGGTATGTTATGCTGAGTCAAAATAAAGTAAAAACATGTGTTTGGAAGGACGGTTTCACACACACACATACACACACACACAAATGTATTATGTTTGTAGGTCTATGCACAGTGGCAGGTATCATGCACATATGTTAGGCGGTAGCAGGTACAAAGCAAATGTTTGTAAACCACCTGCATGGTAACCTGAATTCATTTCTTTTACTGAGTCGGTGCTCCTCCATGAACCACCTGTGCCATAGTCGAGACTGCACCTTGCAGACAGGCCCCAGAGGCTGCACGCAGCCATCTATGGACGCATTTGCTCTGAGGCTACGCTTCCTTCAGGCTGCTCACAGTCTGAATGCTCCACGCACAGCGGGAATGTTAACACAGTCACTGACTGTGAGCAGCCTGAAGGAAGCATGGGCCCCCTTCTGGGAGACAGGAGGCACCTTTGTCCTCTGACTTTGGCTTCAAGAGCCCCCTACTGGCCTCACCAAACCTTCCTGATACCATACAGCAATGTAGGGTACTCTCCCCCACCCCCAGCCTTCCTTTCCTTGCTCTTTTATTTGGAATTAAGTCTACGTCCCAGTCTGACAATTCTCCCAGCTTTTTATGGTTCCTTCCCCATTTTCTCTCATAAACATTTCCCCAATAAAATCCTGGCACAATTAATCTCATTTTGACATTTGCTTTTCGAAGGGTCTGAATTAACATATGTCCCTAAGTTCCTATCTCATCTCATCCCAACTAGAATGCACTTTTCTTGATGCCAAGAATTTTAAATAATAAAATCTGATATTTTCTATATTTGGGATAAAGCATATTGGAGATTCATCCATCCATCCATCTAGTCACTCATTCAGTATTTGTTGAATACCCCTACAACAGGTAGCTGATCACTGTCAGACAGAGAGATAAACTATTTACATTCACTGCCATCATGAAATCCATATTCAGTGTTTTTTAATAATTATTAGAACAAATAGAGCCAATGTGTAAACGCAGTATGTAGGTACAAACTGGTGGAAAAAATATAATACAGTTATCAATAAACTGTGAACTGAATAATATGAGCACGGGTGGGTTTAGGTGATAGAAGAGCAAGGAGTAAGTAGCAAGGAGTGTAGATATGGGGAGATGAAGCCAGGCGATGACTGGAGTTTTTCACAGAGCCAATAAATCCTGATGTGCTCCAGGCATGACTACTGACTAAATACACAATTGCATACATATACAAAGAGCTTTTTCCTTTATGTATAATGATGTTGTAACTAATGATGATAATAATTAATGCTGTAGGTTTTTTGTCAATATTCATTGCCTGAATTAATGAATTCTTAAAACAACTACGATCATATGGGGGGGAACAACTGTTTTGACATTAAAAGAGATCTTCAAAAAGTTGAAACACATTAGGAAACACTACAAGTACATTAGAGATATAAAGAAACGAGAAATCATGTGTATATGAGGTTGAGCTTCAGGAAAAAATGGGATTTGGGTTGGGCCCCTAGAAATGACTAGCATTTGTCTGGGAACAGAAAAAATAAATGGGCATGGAATTAACATTTACATTTTTTGAGGCCCTAAGTGCTTTGTGCTATTCTAGGTATTTTACGTGGTAACTCATGTATTCATTAGAACATCATTATGAGTTTGGTAGTCATATCCCTACCCTAACTCAGAGAGAGGAATTAACATGTTCAAGGTAATACAGCTACCGAACAATGGAACGGGATGTGCTTGGGCCAACAACAGCTCACGTGTCTCTCCTCTACCCCAGGCATTCCCAGGTATTTGGGGCTATATAATTTATTACTAGTTTGGTTTGTTGGAGGGCATTTGTTTCCCCAGGATCCAGTTTACTTTATTATCCTCATTGTTGTCATCCCTCAAAAAAAAAAATATTTCATGGCTTTCTATATAGAGAGAAAGCATATATAACCTATCATTGTGGGTAGTTTACAATATCCCTTTATTCAAGACACAAGTGCTCAGCCATGGTGGCCTGTTTACCATGTAGAAAAGATACCAATAAGAACGCAAAATACAGGGCAATAAGTTCAGTAGAGCTATAATATATGTGTGTATATATTACATCCTACGAGATGGGGAAGGAAAACTGACTTCTGTTGGGGAAGAGGGAGGAAAGACTTTATAGAGAAAGTGGCAATAGATTTAAAACCCAGTGATAATTCGGAAGTAACACTTACCAGCAGTACTTCGGAGTAAATGGGGAAGAGTTTCCTTCTCGCTAAGTTCACAGAAACTTTCTTTGGGTGGGGGGGAAAGGGGGGGACAAATTTTTAAGAACAGAATATGATAATAAGGCTATGTCGATATAATAAACCAAAACAAAAAAAAACTCCGTTTGGAAGAATTTCTCACATTGAAATGATAAAAAGTTCCATAATAACAACTCCTTGCATACCTTTTATTTAGAAGATCTACCTTTTATTACATTATTTCGGCAGTTTGTAAGCAAGACCTTGTCAGATTGTCCAGATTGGACCAACAATTCCTCCAAACAACCCCTCGATCAGTCAGTCAGTAACGTTCTCTAAGGGACCCACATGTGGAGAGCAAGATCCAAAAGAATATAAAAGGAACAAGAAGCCCAGTGCTGCTCTTGAGGAGATTATGGCCCCATGAAGACACAAGGTAGACCTATAAAATGATAAACTCGAGTGACAGAAACATCTGCCAGATGGAAGCGTACAGCTGTAAAGAGACATTTAGTAAGTGTTCAGTATTCAGGGAAGTGGACAGGAAGAAGTTGAAGTGATTGAAACTAAAAGAAGCCAAGTGGGGTTAGTTTAGAGATGCTTCATGAAGGAATGGATTTTTTGTCTGGGTTTTGAGAAACATGATCTGATTGTATTTCTTTGTGGTATTCCCCAGATGAACTCTATTAAATTGGTGTGATTATGGTTCCCTTTAGTTCCCTTTTTCCCCCATTTCCTTTAGAGAATAGCCTGACTGAATACCCCATCCCAATAAGAGACCTGGATCACAGAGCTGTCCTCCATTCCAACACTAGAATTCCTAAAGCTTTAATATTGTCCCTCTATTTGTCTTATACCTGAGTCTACTCCCATGCCAACAACAGGGCATGTGGCCAAGTCTCTCATTTTCCTACTTACTTTTAATTCCTAGCAATAAGTTATTCAATTGTCTCTTCTACCCTTAAAGACCTCCAGAAACATTTTTTTTTTTAAATAACAACGATCCAGACCATAGATTTGTATTGTGTCAGTTTATCTAAGGTAGAACTATATTTCTCAGAATTCCCCTCCCTGTGTACCTGTGAGTATGCATGGGCTTTCAAAAGGGACATGTGAAGCAGCAGCCATATTCATTTCATATTTGGAAGACTGGTGCGGGGCATGAAACTATTGCAGTGCAAAGCCAATTCTCACAAATCTGCTGGTTTACCTTGTCGACGTGGGGCAGCAGCTGTACCTGCAGATTCCCCAGCACTCACCTGATCACCCTTCAGTTTCTATGAATCTTGGGTCAAGTGTGTGCCTAACACTGTAAGAAGGTGAGCCAACTTTTTCTAGGTCACCAGCATTCATCAAAGGTAGAAGCTTGGAGAAGGTGAAAGGAACAAAGGTTCTGGTATGAAAGCATGGGCTCTAGCTTACTCTTGTGGGCTGCATTTTGTCCTTGTTGCTACTTCACATTTCTCTTTCCTTCCATCTACATGCTTTGCACCAGACAATAGCGTCTCATGGACTATTCACCAGCTACTAGAATGCCATAAGAATGAATTTTCTTAATTAATCCATTCAATATGTACATAGGAGGATATATATGACACATGATACACATTTGTATATATTCTATATTATATTATATACACATACATGTTGCCTGTGTATTTGTATGTGTATGTGTATATATGCATATTTGCTTTGACTGGTACAAGTTCCTTCAGCTTGTTTTCTACTTACCAGTACATTCTCTTTTTAGCCTTGGTCTAAAGAAATAAAAAGTTCTGAACTCTCTATGCCTGGCTAACTCCTTTCCCCTCCGTCAGCCTGAGCTCATTGGTCTTTTTCCTGAGAAATCTTCCCCAACTTCCTTATAATTCTTTCAGAGGACACTCTGTTCTACTTCACGGAAGTTTTCACAGTTTACATTGTGCATAAATATAAATTGAATTTATTTGTTTAACATTAGTTTTCTTCAATAGATAGTAAGTCACAAGAGGACAGGAATCACATCTGTTTGGTTTGTTGCCTTTTCCTAGAGCCTAACTGGATGCCTGGAGTATATTATGTGTCCAATGTATGTTCACTAAATGAATGAATACCTATATCCTTGCCTTTTTTCATTACTCTCTTTCCACCCATTACTGTTGGTTCCCAAAATGCACTCATTGATGGGCATAGAGATGTTTGTCATGTATGTTTGTTCTATACCAATAATTGCCCCTACTAAGCATAGCACCTGGAACCCATTACCTTCCAGAGCAGCTCTTCCTCCAACCTCATATAAAACCTTCTTCCTTTGATGTCTTGTTATCCAGCTATAACCCCTTTATCTCTCTTCATCCTATTCATCTCCTGACCATCTGTCTGTTGCCCCAGTATCACTTTCCAGAACTCGACTTTCATCATAGTTCCATATATTCATTTACACATGTGTTTATTCAATAGGTATTTTTTGGGTGCTTATGATGTGCCAGATCTGGTGACTAAATAATGAAGGACTGGATTTATCTATCCTCTTGGATTTGAGAGGAAATCCTGAGCCATTTCCATTTAATCCACACAGAGACAAGTGCTGGGGGCGTTCCCTTCCAGAGCCCCATGCCCTCTCTGGCCATCTAAAGTCCCCCTTACTCATTCTTGATGCTTACAGGGATCAAGAGCTTTGGAATTTGGTGACAGTGGAGTATTTGGATGATCTGAGAACGTCTTGAAGCACAGATGCCTTGAAGCCATAGAGAGGTGCTATGCAGTTAGCTGTTGACACGGGCCTTCTCCAGAGAGCCACAGCCGACGGTGGCCCTCAGCACAAGCCAGAGCTATTCTCACATTGTGCTTTCTTGTGATTCACACTAAAGCCCAATTCTTCATCTGTTTTCTGCCTAATCTGCTAATTACCTTTGATAATATGACAGGCCATTACTGAATTATGCTTTTTCATTTGCAAAATGGTTTTTGTGGTTGTCTTCTTACTAAAAATCCTTACTTTTATAAATCATAAGTCTTCATCTTCACAGCTGAATTTTTTTCAGAAATGAGCTTCAAGAGCCCAATTTTAAGGTAAAAGGCTAAATATTGATTCTCTTTTTTCTCCTTGCAAAACACTTATCACAGCACTCCTGGGTGACTCTGGCTCATTAGAGAGAAAGTCATGGCAAAGGAACTCTAAGAAAGAGCATTAATATATTTCAGCATAGTGTCACCACACTATGGTTTGTGATTTGTTCCATGAATCCAGCTAAGGTTAAAGAACATGAATTTGTTCTAACAAAAAATCTTCACAGTTGTGTGAAGTCTCCTTGCACCCAGCTTCCTACATGAGATGGCAGAGTTCTGGAAGAATTGCAATTGAGTTTTTTGCTAGATAATTAGGCCTAAGGATGAGTACTCATGGTTATCAAAAGTGCTAGTGAGGGAGTGATTTAGATTCTAATCTATGCACTCCAAGGTGGACAGAGAAGTAGGAGAGGCCAGCATCAAACAGAGCAACTGGGAGGGAATGCAGCAATTAGTAGACTGTTCCCACAGATCTAAGAAACTGTTATTGGGCATGATGAGTGAGGAAGGTGGATGAATTGGAAAATAATGGATAAAAATGTCTGACAAAAACAATTTCAGAATCCTTGTGGGGACAGTAATGAATCTGAATGGATAGAGTAGAAGAAATGGTCACTGTCGTTGAGGGGATAAAGAAACTGGGAAATTGACATGCATGATTATAACTGCTTGTTTAATTTTGTCCCTATTACACCCTAACTGCTGTGAAGACAGGTATCATGCCTGGCTTACTCATTTTATATCTGCAGTTCCTAGCATAGTGCTTAATGCACAGTTGATAATCAATAAAAAATTTGTTGGAAACATAATAAATGAAGGAATCATCAACATAGGCATCAAAGACACCCAACATGCGATTTTTTTTTTTAAAGATTTTATTTATTTATGTGACAGAGAGACAGCCAGCGAGAGAGGGAACACAAGCAGGGGGAGTGGGAGAGGAAGAAGCAGGCTCCCAGCGGAGGAGCCTGATGTGGGGCTCGATCCCAGAACACCGGGATCACGCCCTGAGCCGAAGGCAGACGCTTAATCGCTGTGCCACCCAGGCGCCCCCCAACATGCGATATTTGAGCACTACGTGAGTCTGACCACGTTAAAACATACTTTCTCTTGCCAACAGGACTCCGCAGGCCCTTTGTTTTCTGACTGGAGAAAAAAAAGTGTTCAAACCTCATCTTGCTAAATTTTATCAATTATTTGGGTCTCAGCTTAGTCATCAATTGTTACAGTAACTCTTCCTGTTCCAGTATGTTTTAGTTACATATCTTTTCTTTGTATAGTTCCTTGAATCTATTCTTGGACTTACCCTACTTGCTTTATTGTAATGTTTATGCTGTTTTTAATAGTATATGTATATTAATTATAAAGGCAAAAAAATCTTTTAATGAAATGAGATTCAAGAAATTATTTGATGGTTACCTTTTGAGGTAAGAGACCAAGGGTATGCAAACAGATATCACTGGTTTTTTGTTTTTTAATGATGGGTGAGTAATGCCAAGAGTAATTTTTACTTTATACTACGACCCCCCACTGTTTGATTTTTTTTTTTTTAACCTTGCAGTAGTTTGTTCATTTTAATTACCTCAGATTTCACAACAGACTTATCTACATCAGCACCTGTTGTCCCCAATTCTTCCTTGGCCTTTAAAGCTTCCCCTCAATGTAGCAGACATGTCTGGTCTTCACCTCTCTTTTCAAGGTCGATCCCTAACCCTTACCAAATGTTGCTTGTGTCTCCTAGTTTATCAAAAAAATAGAACCAATCAGTGTCCAAATGGATTTACCACCTCATATAAGTATTTATAACTGTACCCATCGTTTACTCTATTTTTGGAGAAAAAGAGCCCTTCCCCTGCTCAAGGCCAATGCTTTGGATTTGATCTCCCTCACAAATCACTTCCGTTTTCTCTCTCTCCCCATTGGATCTTTGCCCTTACACTGTAAGCATCATGCTCTAGTCTCTTTCCTTCTTTACACACACACACACACACACACACACACACACACACACACACACACACACACACACACACACACACACACACACACACACACGATTAACAAATAATCCTCTTCTGACCTTGAGTCAGTACCTCTTTTCTCAGCCAAATATAGATGATACATGTCAACTCTATCTTACTGATTAATAATTATTTCTCAATTCACTGACATATGGTTTTAGTTATCAAAACTCCACTGAAACTTTTTTCTAAAAATCGCTAAAGCATACGTTTCAAAATGGAGTGGAATAAATTCAATCCTTATCCGTTTCTCTTCCTACCACACAAAACACATTCCTACTTGAAAAATCTCAGCTTCTATTTTTCTTGGACTTCTGACCATTCTTTCTCAACCTTTTTATAGTTCCCTTCTCTTTGACCAACTCTTCAAATATGAAGTGCAATATGGTATTCATTGTTAAATTTCTTTAGGTCCATACAGTGTTTAAAAAGGATTTGAAATCATTACCAATATTTAAAAATTGTTTAATTTTACATAAAAATTTGGGATTTACCATTTCTTATGAGAAACCAGAATATGTGGTAGTGACACCGTGTCCACATATCCCATGCCAAAAATTGGCAGGACTATATAAACATTGCCTCTTTACACAAGTCATGCAGTATCCATTTTTCATTAATTTTGACTTGCCATCAGTCTACTCCACACTTTATATTACTTGTCCTAATTCTGTAAACTAGGTAACTCTAAATATTTCCATTATGCAACGCTATAGTAAAAATGTTTCAGCATTCCCCCATGTGTATATATTTTTACATATAAATTATATTCTAATACTATATTTTTAATTTCTAGAAATTCTATTTTAGTCTTTGACATATCTTCATTTTTTATTGTGCCGTGTTTTCACTTGTTTTTATTTCCTTCCTTTTATAAATTTTAGGGCCTTTGATTTTGTTTTTTTATGATTTTAATGATTTCTTGTAGATGCTCCAATTGTTCTGTTATCTGAAGTTCTTGGGTGGTCTAAACCTTCTACTTATCATATCTGCTGATTTTCTGTCATGATTGAATATTTTTCATGTGTTGTATGATTTTGATATTTTTGCACATGTCCAATGAGACTTTTTCTGTAGGATCCCATAAAACTTAAGTGAAGTGCATGTCTCTTCAAAGCATGTCTTTTGCTTCTGCCAGAGTTCCAAGTATACAACTGGCCTGAGACAACTTTTTATGCTGATTTCTTGTCTTGGGGCATTCCAGGATTACTAGGTAGTAAAAATTCAGTACAAAGTCAGATTACAGACCTGTGTATTGAGTAAGCCTGTGGTTAGAAACTTACAAGGACGACATTTCTTTTTCATCCTATACGTAGTTTGTAGGCTGAGAAGCACAAGCTTCCCTCTGGTCTTTCTGGGATGCTGGTCATATCTTTCCTAGTTTACCCATCAAAGTCTGACTGTTATAGACGGTGGCATCAATTCCTGTTACTACAGGCATTAAATCACAAGATCTGGTCTTAAAAAGAGCTGGCACAGCACCCCCTTCCCTGCTCTCCACCATGCTTTTAAGATTTTTCCTTATTTATTTATTTATTTTAACTTCAAGTCCTGCCCTTACTTTCTGGGGCATAGAGTTATATATTTAAAGGGTGTTTGTTATATGACGTCTACCTCTTCTAGGCATCTTATAGAAAAAGTCTTTTCAGGTGATTTGGTCCACCATATTTGCAGAAACAGAAATCCATGTTTAAAAATTATATGCAGGCACTACTGGGCTAATATACTGCATACCTCATAATCCACAAACAAAATGAGAAATTAGGAAAGGATGCAATAACTGTTTTATCATTCATGCCAAAATATTTTTTCTTTCACTAAAATAATTTTTATTTTTAGTGATATCATTGAATATGCTTTTTTTTTTTTTAATTTATTTTGTTTTGTGGTACCCAGGTGGCTCAGTTAGTTAAGCTCCAACTCTTGATTTCAGGTCAGGTCTTGATCTCAGGATCATTAGATCGAGCCCCACATCTGACTCTGTGCTGAGCGTGGAGCCTACCTGAGATTCTCTCTCTCCTTCTCCTCCTCCCCCCACTCCTTGCTCTCAGACACTCTCTCTCTAAAAAAAATTTAAAAATAAAAATAAAAAATAAAATAAAATTACATTAAAAAAGAAATAAAATTTTGTTTTAAATCTCTTTGATACAGTGATTTAAAGGCCTAGCTAAATCTAGTTTGTTTCAAAACTAGTTTATATGGCTATCATAGCTGAAAAGAATACTTCTAAAGACCTATAGATCCATGGAAGAAATACACTTTCAGTAAATTCTTTCTTGTTCCCTCTCAAAAATTATTCTAAAATTTATTTTTAAAATTTTATTTTAATGTCTATCTTTGATATAAACCAGTTCTTCTTTACCCAATAAAACCTGTCATTGGAAGATTTTCTAATAAATAGCTTAAAATTTCTGTTTCCCACTTTCTAAAGCATTCAGATATGAGAATTTTAATGAGAGACAAACACCATTTTCATTTATGAAGTCATACAACAATGAAAACATTTCCAAACATTCTCAATGCTGTTTTCATAACATGTTTGGTTTTGCGGGTTTTGTTTTTGTTTTTGTTTTTTTAATAAGTGGTTTTTGACTTTTAAAAAAATCATCTTTACCTTGAAGGAAATATCAGGTATGTTTATTTTTTTCAAAAATAATTGCTTGGATACATGCTTTTGACAACTACTTAAAATAAAAGTCATCAATTTGAAACTCTCATTTTTTTGATAAATAAAAACATTCGATGACTAAAAATTTTATTTTTGGAAAATGCTAAACATTCACAAAAGTAGAGAAAGTATTATAAAGAATTCTATTGTATTAATCACCCAACTTCAACAATTTTTGTTTTGTCTATAACTGCTCTTATTTTGATTTTAGTATTTTAAAGTGGATCCCAGATACCATGTGATTTATCTACAAATACTTAAGAATGTAGATCTAATAGATAAATAAAAAATTTTAAGGTAACCATAATATCAATCATACCTAACAAAACAATTTCTTTTTTAAAGATTATTTTCATTGAAGTATAATTGATATATAATTAAATCACCAATTTTAAGTATACAGTTTGATGAGGTTTTTTAAAAAGAGTTATTTGGAATTAATTTTAGATTTACAGAAGAATTTCAAGACAGTACGAAGAATTCTTTTATATTCTTCATCTAGTTTCTTCTGATGTTAACATCTTATACACCATGGTACATTTATCAAAATTAAGAGTTTAACATTGGTATGATGTTATAAACTAAGTTTTATTTTGTATTCAGATTTCAAAAGTTCTTCCACTAATGTCCTTATTCTGTTCCAGACCACTTAGTGGCCATGTCTCCTAGTCTCTTTTTTTTTTTTTTTTTTTAAGATTTTATTTATTTATTTGACAGAGAGAGACAGCCAGTGAGAGAGGGAATACAAGCAGGGGGAGTGGGAGAGGGAAAAGCAGGGAGCCCGATGTGGGGCTCGACCCCAGGACCCTGGGATCACGACCTGAGCTGAAAGCAGACACTTAACGACTAAGCCACCCAGGTGCCCCGTCTCCTAGTCTCCTAATCTATGGTATTTTCTCAGTTTCCTTGTCTTTCATGACCTTGATACTTTTGAAGAGAATGAGTCAGTTATTTTGTAGAATGTACCTCAGTTTGGACTTTTCTGATTATTTTCTCATTAGATTGAGGTTGTAGTTTTGAGTGAAGAATAGCCCAGAAGTGTTATGCCAGTCGCAGGGCATCATATTAGGAGGTATCTGATGTTGGCATGTTCTATTACTGGTGATATTAATCTTGATCCATTGTCTCAGGTGGTATCCGCCAAGTTTTTCTACTGTAGTTACTATGATAAATTTTGTAAAATGTGGTTTTGGCATCTTTAGAGATGATAATACTTTTTTTCTTTGCTCTATTAAATGACTAATTATATTAATGGATTTCCTAATATTGGACTACCTTTGCACCCCTGGAAGAGACTTCACTGGGTCATGAGTCAATAGCTCTTTTTAAGTACTTTGCCAATGAAGTAACCAGAAAATCTTTTTTTATATGGTAGATTTTTCAAGGTCAATCCCATCTCATTAGAAAGTATTATAATTCTATTATTTAAGATAAATAATTTGGAAATCCACTCAACAAAACACTACTTTAGAATATGCAATAAGCAATGAAATAAGGCCCAGTTCCACTGTTAACCCCTCGTCACTGTGGAGCTCCCACTTCTGCTTCACGGTACTCAGGTGGCATCTCTGACATCTGATCCCGGGACCAGGCAAGGCTGATAGGGACAATCTTCCATTACCTATTAATGAGGCTTAACCTAATCACGTTACTCCCTGCTGAAAACTCATCTGTGGCTTACAACCCTTATTGAACTTAGCTGTTCAGTATGTCCTGAGAGGCTATCTAAAATTGGCCCTTAGGACCTTGTCAGTCTTCCCCATTGTTACCAGGTTTAGCTTCTCATGGTCCCTCAAGAGTATCATGCTGGTCAACAATGTATTGTTCCTAGGTTATTGCCTCTTACTAGAATGCCCTCCCTTCTTGCTTCACCTCATTTTGCAACACTCCATACAGTCATTGTTGCCTCTGGCAAATCCAGAGATTACCAAGTTATCCAAACATTTTTGTTGTTGTCTGGCTCCCACACCAGACTGTAAGATTGTAGAGGCCAGGCTTTGTTTTAGTCATGGTTTCAAATCCAAATCTTAGCACAATCCTGGTGCATTTATTGAATGGCATTGAGTCAAACTTGGCACTTAGAAAAGGTTTGCAGATTTGATTTTGTTTGATATGACACAGATTTTATGAAACCATCAACTGTCTGGGAAGAAAATGCCCCTTAAAGAAGGAATATTTCTGGCATTCTTTTTCACTAACATTTGCCTTTAATTGACTAATTTAAAGCCTTCCTTTGGTTGGATATTTGCTCCGGAAAAGGCAAGTCCCTTGGCAGCCACATTCCTTTTAATTTCATTTTCTAAGTGTGGGAGAAAAAAAAAGAAAGCCCTTTATTTATGAACCTTACAAAACATTCTTATAACATCTGATGCACAAATATTGATCCAGGAAGGTGTTACCTCCTGTGGTTACCCTGTGGGTTTCCACTTTGAATTGCCAGGGAACTCACACTGAAATAGGAAAGTAATGTCATGTTATACGTCCTTTTTCTAACACTTAGCTCTGAAAGTCATATTTTTCAAGTTCACAATAACATCTGCAGACATCTAATGTCAGAAAAATAAAACAGTATAGTTTAAGAAAACTCTTGCCTTTTTTGAAAATAACTTTTTTGGTCAGCACAGAAAAAGTTAGTTCATTGATCTGTGAATAATTAATGACTGAAATTTAAATTGAAAAATGGTTGTATTTGTTAATAAAGAATTATTTTAACGGTTGAACGACCCATCATTTACTCCCTACAAAATAATGTTTTGTTCTTACAATCTGTGTGTTTAGCGAGACTGAGAAAAGAAGGATAATATTTATGTTCAGAGGCAAGAACAGAAACAGCAAGAGATTTTATTTTTTATCTACTGCCAATATCCATTGGACAACTACTTGGCTTTTGGCCAGTCACAATCAAACCCCCCATCAAGAGTGTCAAACTACTTTAAATTTATTTCTAGATAAAAATTGTTTCAATTTTTTCTAGTGACATTGAGATAAAATTTAAGAAATGTTCCAATCATAGTTACTGTAAATTTAGATACAGTAGCGTCAAGCTAGAATAAGTCTAGCCAATGAAGTAATTTTAGACAATAAAATGTAGAATGCCACACGTTTACAAAAGTCCAACTGCATAATTAAAAGAACGGAGTGAAGGAAAGTGTCCCGACAGTTAACAGTAGCCAGCAATGTAAAAGAACTGCCCAAAAAACAGTTTCACTCAATTAAATGTTATGAATTAATGCAATAAACTCTCCCTTGCCCCAAGTGATACAGCATGGATCAGTGGTTGAAAACTATAAGGGAAAGGTTTTGATTAAGTATAAGAAAATACTAATTACCATGCCTAAAAAAGGATAGGCCTGCTTTCAGAAGAAACGAGGTCCACTCATTAGAAGAGAAGAGTTTAGAGTATGGTCCTCAGAATTCATCAGATGAGCAAGAAATTTTACTAGAACCCTGGTTCCTAAATTTGTTCATCTTAGGACCATTAAATCACTCTTAAACATTACTAATGACCCCAGAGAAGTTTTGTCTATCTATATGGGTTATAGCTACTGATATTTACTATATTACAAAATCAAACAGAAAATTTTAAAATATATTATTTATCCATTTAAACGTAATAATAACAAATTATATTTTTGAAACAAGTCTTTTTTTTAAATTAGTCAGAAAGTAGCATTGCTTCACATTTTTGCAAATCTCTTTAATATCTTGCTTAAAAGAAGATAGGTGGATTCTCATACCTGTTTCTTTTTTTTAAGATTTATTTATTTATTTTAGAGAGAAAGAGAGAGCATGCATGTGAGCTGAGGGAGGGGTGGGTGATAGGGAGAGAGAGAAAATCTCAAGCAGACTCCCCACTGAGCATGGAGAGTGACATGGGGCTCAATCTCATGCCCCTGAGATCATGACCTGAGCTGAAACAGAGAGTCAGACGCTCAACCGACTGAGCCACAAGGTGCCCCCACACCTGTTTCTGCTTTCAGTCTATTGCACTATCACATGTATGTAGCCTCTGGAAAACTCCACACTTACATACTTGTAAGGAAATGAGAGATAAAAAGCCAAATAATATCCTGGTATTACTATAAAGATAGTTTTGACTTTATAGATTTCTTGAAATGGTCAATGTAACCCCAAGGATTCTGAGAA
Source organism: Ursus maritimus (assembly GCF_017311325.1). Lineage (NCBI taxonomy): Eukaryota > Metazoa > Chordata > Mammalia > Carnivora > Ursidae > Ursus > Ursus maritimus. Next base: position 36,373,066 of record NW_024423564.1, on the reverse strand, counting down.
ACACAGCACTTAGAGATCTCAAAGTTCTTTCCAGGCATCTTACTCTACTGATTGTATTCCTAGCAAGTCATCCTTCTACTTTTGAGTTCCTGAACCAAAATAATACATGATTATCTTACTATTTTTTTTAAAAAGGAGAATTAAATATAAAGGCGAGTAACATTTTTCCTTTTTGTTTTTATAATCTGTGAATTTAGCAGTAAAAAGAAAGAAAAATAAGCATGCAGTCAGTAAAGTAGATTATGGCTCAAAGAAAAAACCCTGAGTACATTTCTGTCTCCAAAATTGATTAGGGATGTGACCATAGAAAAGTCAATTAATCTCAATGACTACACAGCTCACATAGTTGTTGGTAGGATAAAAAAATAGTAATAATGAAAGATAATTTCAATCATTCTTATTTCTATGTCTCTTCTAAATGCGATAATCATTTTTGCAATTTCTGTAGCTAGATCTTCTCTTTGCATTAGTGTCTTGTTACTTCTGTTGTATTTTCCAAATGGTCAGTGAATATTTACACAGAGAGTGACACAGCCCCTGTGTGTTTGGCACAGGGATCTATTTATACAGTTGACTCTTGAATGACACAGGGGTTAGGGGACTTGACCCCCACCACCTGCAGCCAAAAATCTGTGTATAACTTTGACTCCCCCAAAACTTAATAGCCTGTGGAAGCCTTAACAATAACAGTCAATTAATACATATTTTGCATGTTATTTGTATTATACATTGTGTTACAATAAACTAGAGAAAAAAATGATAAAGAGAAAATACACTTACAGTACAGTATTTATCAAAAACCTATGCATAAGTGGACATGTGTGCCCAAATATTTGTTTAAGGGTATAGGTATGTATATATATACACATATATATCTATATGTATAATATAGATATATCTATATATATATATCTTTACCTCTGATAAGAACTATCAAAAATTGCAAAGAACACTTTCTGTCTTAACTGTGAGCCCCTCATGCACAGGGACTTCGTCTGTTTTGTATACTGTTGTATTTCCAGGAATAAACTAAGGCCAGGCATAAAATAGGTGCTTACCTATATAGTTGTTGAATGAACGAGTATATAAATGCTAATGAGTTAAAAAAATTATTTTTAAAATCTCTATACCTAGTAACTTTTCTAATTTTGCCCTGGAATTTTCTAAACATAAATGTTGTGTCAACTTCAAAATAGTACATCCTAATAGAATATTAGTGTAAAAAGAAACTTTAAGGATACCCATTTTCTCAATTCAGAAATTCTCAATAATAACCCTGACAAATGGTCATCTGTTTTCCTGTTGGAAACTAAATAATGGGGAACCCACCCCTCATAAAGCAGCTGGTCTCATTTGACAAAATGATCTTTCTTATGGTGAAAATGTTTGCTTCTGTTTTTTGTTTTTTGTTTTTTTAAAGATTTTATTTATTCATTCGACAGAGATAGAGACAGCCAGCGAGAAAGGGAACACAAGCAGGGGGAGTGGGAGAGGAAGAAGCAGGCTCCTAGCGGAAGAGCCTGATGTGGGGCTCGATCCCAGATCGCCGGGATCACGCCCTGAGCCGAAGGCAGACGCTTAACCGCTGTCACCCAGGCGCCCCTTGCTTCTGTTTTTTGATACTAAATTCTAAGTCCATGTATTTTCAGCTGTCTGAAATTCCTGAGCAGATAAGCATTATGAACGTAACTGCCACATACAAATTGACTATCCTGAATCCATAAAAATAATTTCTGCCTGGTTATTTCTGATGCGTCTCTTTTGCTTTTCGGAAACCAAAGCAGAGGCATAGTGAGCTATTTGTGCACTGGAGGTGAGACGGCTTCCTGCCCTGCCCTGTAGCCACCACAGCATACCTGACATGTTTTCTCTACTTTTCTATTCATTTCCACTATCATCCAGTTGAAAAAACTGGATGCATGTGACTTTGAAAAAAGTGAAGAAATTGAAATCAACATAGACAGCATTTTTTAATTCTACTTCTGTCTGAGATATGAAAAGTCATGATGTTTGCTCCAAGTTTCTATTTAATGGAGCAGAGAGTTGTACACAAAATGTTACTATGTATAAATCAAGGCAGACTTTGAGAAATATTGCAACAGGTAAAAACTAAATGAATGCAAAAGACAAGGGCTTAATTCTGAACAGAAGGATGACCAAAAAAAAGGTTTATGGATTGTAGGAAGTGTTGCACTTAAGTATTAATGTCAAGAGAGTAGTAACATTGATTAAAATAAGTATTTTTTGAACATCTAGTTAATAAATCCAATGAATTCCTATCGATTTTCATTCCAATGAAACTTCTTGCATGATTTGACATGTTGGCTTCCCTTCCCTTCCTTCCTTGAAATATTACTTCCATTTCCACTCCCAGGTCACTTCATTCTTCTAATCTTCCTCCTCTCTTTCGTAATAGCAATGGTTGCCAACTCTCTCAATCCCCTGGGCAAAGGAAGCAGCCTTCCTAAGTGGTCTCAATAACCCGATCATAGTTCATTCACAGTCTACTGTATTTTAGCAATATGAGTAGCATCTCTTACTAAACTTTTTTTTCCTGAGTTTTCAGCCAAGGAATCGCAACACACAAATTGAATGACATCAGTTACAACATGGTCAACAAATAAATTGTTACTAATGAGTTTAAATACCGATGTTTCTTGGGGCGCCTGGGTGGCTCAGTCATTAAGCGTCTGCCTTCGGCTCAGGGCGTGATCCCAGAGTCCCGGGATTGAGCCCCGTATCAGGCTCCTTCACTGGAAGCCTGCTTCTTCCTCTCCCACTCCCCCTGCTTGTGTTCCCTCTCTCGCTGGCTGTGTCTCTCTCTGTCAAATAAATAAATAAAATCTTTAAAAAAATAAAACAAAATACCGATGTTTCTAAATTATCTTTTTAACAAATTGTGAGAAACACTTAACCTTACAATACTCTTACTATCATAGTCTAAGATGCCTTCTTGAGTGGGACACAGTTGGGATGCTGGAGATTACATAGAACCCTTCGGCCTGCCTCATCTTGTTCTGCACAGTTTGCTTTATTTTCCTGAATATGTTTTTGGGGAAGAGTTGTCAACATGTTTGGGGACGTTGTACACATGCGTTTGGCAATTTTTATGTGCATACAACATGGCAGCATCAATATGTACTACCTCTTGGGATAGGTCTCAGTTGGAAGCTCGGATACTTTCCACAGCTTGCTCATAACAGTTTTAGTCAATCATACGTGATAAGGGTGATATAAACGATGTAAGACTAAGTTAATTTTGTTTTAGGGAGCAGGTGAGACTGTGACACAGCCTAAGCACGTGATTTATTTTTTTAGCCATCTCTTCTTTCTGGCATTCTTTGTACTAAATATATTTCCTAATCCTTCCCAATTCAATTAAATGAGTTATCTGCCACACAATTAGTCAACTAGAGTAAAAAAGTCACAAGCAGTATGTTTGCCATCTTTGGCCCAGTAATAGGATTCACGTATACCCAACTGATTAACAGAGATATGTCTATCATAGATACTTTAAGATGAAAAGCTACACAACAAATGAAAGGAAACAATCTGAAAAAATATATATTGTCCAAGGGTAGAATTAACTAACTGGGGTCAAGTTCATCACCAGCAAGATGTCAGATTGCTTGCCAATATCCATGATCAGTTGTGTACATGTGACTATGTAACAACACCACTTAGAGAAACTGGTGATACAACTTCAGCAAGATGACTTTCACATTTTTTTTCTGCATCCTTCCTTTGCTTCATAAGCAAAATGATTGACTCTTGTAAGGCATGGCATAACTTAACCTTTGTTAATGAAAATACAAAATTATGTGATCCTTGCAATATTTTGAAAACAGTAATAATTTGGTTTACATTTTTTAAAGTTAAATTCCTTTTTCTAATGTTCTCAGATTTGAAATACTCTTTCTCTACCAAGCAAATAGGTGATAAAGATATCACTGTTTGGTTTTTAACCATTGACAGTTTCTCATAGCAAAACATCTTTTGATATAGATATCCTAGAGCTGTTTTAGTTTCATAATGAACTAATCAATGAATTGGGTGTAATAAAGAATATAATTTTCAGTATCAAAAAACTGTTGTAATACCCTTTAGAGGTTTTCTTAAACCATGAAAAATAGCATAACTCCAATATAAGACAGAATTTATTGTCAGAGAGTTGCTGAAGCTGAATGTGTTGTTTCTGGAAATTGATTATTACTCTAGAGCCAAATAGAGTGGGGATTTGTGTATGTCTACCCAGTATACATGAACTGGAACTTTAGCCAATATATGGTCTGCTTGCTCAAGCTAGACAACTAATCTAGAAAATGCAGGTTCTTTATTGTCCTATTTAGCTTGACTGTCTCCCCACTGTTTCCATTATGGGAGAACTGCCAAATCTCTACTTCATTTGGGGCTGTGGAGACAGCCCTAAGAAAAATGTATGGGAGTTATTTTGTTGTGAGTTTTTAATCTTTTAAGTTTTCCACGGAAACTTGTTTCATTAAAATGGGAGAAACCTGTCAGAGAGCTGCCTCTGTAGTTTGTATTATTTCTTTAGATTCGGTGATCTGCTTTATGCATAGGATTCACCCCGTGACGGTTTATTGTACTTTCTAAGCCATAGCTTTTCTGACCATGTTTTGAATTTTCAGTGACATTGTTTTGATTTAATTTGACATCTAATGTATGTTTTAGACTAGTTTGATTCTCACTTACGGTAACATTTAATAATAGCCTGAGAATTTGAAAGATTTTTCTACCAGTCACATATATAGAATAGTTACTGGAGATGCCAATTTATGCCACACACACACATACAAATGTTATTTATTCCTTCAGTATCTGCTAATTTGTTCTTTTAAAAATGAATATTTTGACTGGAGGCAGAATATGTCCTTTTCCTTGGTGAAAAGCTATTTTCAAATTTTACCTTTGATCAAATTCACAAATACTTTAAAAAATAGATCATTTTTGTATGGTAATATTATTCTCAGGAATAGAAGTGTGATGATGCTTCGTTTTGTGACATTTTCTTTGAGAGTAGAACATTATGGCATGGCAAATGGAACTTTCTGGGCTTTTTAACTTGTTTATATTCATTTGCTTTCTATTGTTCAAGATTTGAACTAAATCTAAGTTTATCTTTTTTGGTTCTTTTTTTGCCCCATGCACAAATTCTGGGACTTTTAGATGCTAGGAGCAGACAAATAATGTACAGGTTGCGGTCAAAAGCATTACTTAGGTATAAAGAGTTTTTGAAATAATTATACTTTATAGATTATCTTCAGCTTTGCACTCCTTAACTGTTCGGGGAAAGTAAACTAGAATGTAGAGACTGATATCAGATCATTAATTCAAGGACACACAGGGAAGCAAGAATGGGAGTTGTGTGTTCTTAATAGTCTGCTAATGTTAATGGGCCTTCTCAGTACAATGATTGATGGATTATAGTTATTAAACACTTAATATATATAGTAAGTTATTATAGAACTTTAAATTTAGAATGAAATAAAGTGGTCTTTAGTCGTGGTCTCTATTTTCAATAAAAGTATAGGCCAATGGGTAAAAGAAGATGCACACAAATGTTATTCCATTTAAGAATCATAAAGGTCTTCATTCATTCATAGGAGTCTGGACACTGTGCTGAAGATTGAGGTTGCAAAGATGGGTGACTTTGTACTTCTACCTTCCTGGTTATGTTTTCTCAAACAGAAAAGTCTAATCAAAGAGATAGCCATCTAACAGTTACATTGGAAGAAGAAGAGAAGTGAAATGAGAAGGTAATTTAGAAGTATGTTGAAAAGTGAAAGATCTGTCTGTGTAAATAGTATTTTGTCTATATTTCGGCAAGTTCTCTTCTATCTAGATGGCGAGCTTACTGTGGGTGGGGCTCCACGTCATCCTGTTTCTGCAGCCTGTACAGGACCTCCGTGAGGACCACACGATACGCAGTCCTTCTGCTCACCTGCAGTGGGTGACTGAACAACTTCAGCAATGCCAAATTTGAAAAATTCTCCAGGAAATATTTGCTACCAGAAGCAAGTGCCACGCATTTTCTCACTAGTGACTCACTCTGACGTGTTGATCACCCAGATTAAAATAACCCACAACTCAGAAAAATTCCACGAGTATACAATAAAGACCTTTTTGCTCATCTACAAATAACTGAAACTTGAATGTTGTATTACCAAATATCCAGATAGCAGAGAGTCAGTGAACATTTGATAAGCTAATGTACTCTACTAAAGGCCATACATTCAGGGATTATTGCTACAATAAATTTTGAGAAAAGTATAATTTAAAGTATGACACATAGAGGGACATAGTTTACTGAATTAGCATCTCTGACTGGTTTGAAATATTTTTACTCTTCTCCAATTTATTTCACCTTCAAATTTTTTGAAATTCTAGGCTCTTACTGTTGAAAAGTACTATTAATACTTTCTGCCTCCCCTCTGACAGTCCTGGAAACCTTGCTGTTCTTGCCTGGGTGGTAAAAGATTCAGCCTTAGTGACTTACCCTGAATTCAAGCTCGGCTTTGCCGTTAATTGTATAATCTTAAATATGTAAAACTTAATCTCTCTCAACTTCACCTCTTTATATGTAAGATGTAGACAGTAACACCGACTTACAGTTACCTTATAGTGTAAAGATTACATGAGATAACATAAGAAAAGCAAACAATAGAGTGCCTACCTGTAATGGGTGGTCATTTTCTCCTGGTGCTCAAGGAGAAATACTAACATACTGGAATTAAGAGGTTGGGATATGCCATTCAGTTTAAGCAATATCTCACAATGTTCAAAAAACAGTGTTGTTATTCCCTTTTGTCTTACATAAAATAGGTACTCAATAAATGTTTTGAATGAATAAATGAAGAAATGGATGTGGACAAGTAAGGAACAATCTTCAGCAAAGTGACCCTGTGTGTTCTGTATTTTCAAGCAAGTTAATTTCACTCAAACTACCAAAATAAATAATATTGTATAGAGCGTTATAAAATTTGCAAGTAAATTCAATGAGTGTGTTGGCTTACTCTCTAGAGACACAAAGACCAAATTCTGAAATTTGGGTGGTTTTTGCATCCAATCAAAATATGGACTGGTGAAGAGCAGTATTCTCCCCCCAAAAAGCTAAGGGCAGTTAATATGGCACCCAATTATCCACTTAATCTCCATAACTTTAGAAGGCTAGTAAAGGAATCAAAATTAAGATTTTTCTTTCTAAATATTTACTAGAGGCCAACATGGTGCTGTGTTACAAGATTATTTTGTTAGAATACACAGTCTAGGGACTTCTGGGTGGCTCAGTCAGTTGAGCCTCCAACTCTTGGTTTCAGCTCAGGTCATAATCTCAGGGTCTTGAGATCAAGCCCCAAGTCAGGCTGTGTGGTCAGCGCCGAGTCTGCTTAAGTTTCTTCTCTCCCTCTTCCTCTGCCCCTACCCACCCCTGTGCTTGCTCATGTGCACTCTGCTCTCTCTCTCAAATAAATAAATCTTAAAAAAAAAAAAAAAAAGAATACATGATCTAAACATCAGTCCAACAAACCTTAGGTATAAAAGTAGTCAACAATCCCAAACCGACAGAGCGAAGATATTCAGAGATGTCAATCTATGCTACTTTAAAAGGAAGAACTGAGAATCAAATCCAAGCTTGCCTAATTATTGCCCATATACTTTCTGCTTTACTCCACTCTATTTTGTAATCAAGACAAACAAGCTGGTGAATTTCTGGTTTCCAGGAAACTTTGCTTTTGAAGACAACCCTCTTTGTGACAACACTCAAATGTGGCAGTTCATTATAACTGCATAAGGGTTTTGCTATCAACTTTACAACTTAGTACTCTTAGAGTGATAATGACTGTATTACCCATGATGTGGTGTTTGTGTAACTAGTTTTGTGAAACTGAAGGGCCAAGGGTGATAACTTAGTGCTATCTATTTCTGAGATAACTGTGAGAAGAAAATGAAACTCTGTTTCTAATACAAACCCAAATCAATTAAGAGAGGCTAAATAACCTACAAATATATTTACCACTCCATCTCGAATGAGATCATTCCCAGAAAAATGGTTGAAAAAGAAACAGTTGAACACCTAACTTCACACAATCAGCTCATTCTTTTTCCTGTTTTTAGAGCATACTTAGTTAGAAAGGGGGGAAAACATAAATCCTCAAGCAACAAAGTAGGGGTTAATGTTTTCCATCATCAATAGCTTCTGGAAAAATACAAAATCATCATGTGGCACAACTGATGGGGTGAAACTTTCGGCATCATATTTAAAATGTACTGAACTAGAATATAAAAGCTTCCATGCTTCCAGACTAAGTAGTCATGTGTCTTATCTCAAAACCCAGTTATACGTAGCTTTCCGCTGGACTGATTGGAGAGAACAACAAAGCCGAAGGAATTTCCTGAATAAGAAAGAACAAATGGCACTCTGTTATGATACCAAGAGTGAAAAACAATTAACTTAATAGGAGCTTTGGTTCTGTGGAAGATGAAAAAGTATCAGACTTGCTTTGAGCATGTTGGTGAAACTTTATTTGAATTAGTAATTTCCTGGAGCTCTGTATTTGCATGTAGAACGTTTTAAATGTCAATACAGTTCTTCACACAATGCCTTCAACATGGAGAGCCCTCAATAAGTGAAAGAACAGAAAACAATTAATTCAGCGAATCTTTCTTATTTTCTATTTAAAAATACATTTCAGACTATAGTGTGCATTTCTGACGAGTTCTTTTTCCATGGGACATGTTTTAAATGTTTTTCTCTCTTTTGTGGCAGAAGAGGCCTGGTTTTGTTTTGTGTTGTGTTGTGTTTTGTTTTTGAAGTTTGCACATGTTGAACATCTGGATGTTGTAGCATCAAAGTCAGTTGACACAGCAAGCCAATAGACATGATTTTTGCTCATAACCAAATGAGATGCATGATTGCCTTTTATCAAGCTTCTTCTTAACTCAGTGAGTAGAATCAGTCTCTGATCAATAAATAACAAATCATCTGTTTCATAAATCAGACCTGTCAAAGCAAAGCAGAGCTTCGTGCTGGGTACCCTCTTCTGCCTTCGCTCGGGCCTGGCAGCATCTGGTTAATAAAAAGCGCTTCTTACATGTTTGACAGTTGCTTGAATATTCTATTTCGCACTGTGCAAGTTTACCAGCTATTTCGGCTTACTGTCTTCCCTCCTCCTTTCTTCCCTCCTCTGTACTTCTGAGCCGAGATTCTCATCTCATGTGAAGGCGAAAGAACTAGAGGGAAGAGAAGAGAAGCACATACATGGGCATTCAGTTGCTGGTTTGATTTTTTTTTTTTTAGGTTAATCTTTGCTAAAATCACTATATTTCTTTGAACTACATACAGTTTCCTACCACTGAAATGACCGATCATGAATCAAGAGGTAATAACTGGTGATTTCAACTCGTAATTTTCTTTCTTTTATGTTTATTCCTCTGTTAATAATAGCATTAGCTGTTAGCATTTCTTAATGCCCCTCTTGCCATCACCATTCTTGGCTCACAGTATTAAGCTGACCTCTTAATTCTCACAAAAATCTTTTGGAACAAATGCTGTTATCATCTTTATTTGAAAGATGAGAACAGAAGTTAAATTATGTGCCCAAAGTCAAGTTGATAGTGTTAGAACCCAAGAAGGAAGTCAAATTTCACAGCCCACACTCCAAACCATTGTTTCTTCATAGTCACACTTCCTATCTTGCCTCCTTTCCAACTCAGAAGCGATACCTCCTGCAATGCCCAGATAAATTCCTTTAAGAACGGACCCCATTCATTCTACGAATGTCCAGTTCTTGCTGCCTTGATGGAGACAGTACACATAAGACTACTTCCTACTCATTCTTGAATTGTTCCCTAGTTTATTCATGCATGAAATCTGACGTACTACGCTGTACGCTCTTTTTGAGTAAGAACTACATGCATTAACTTTCTTCATAACCTCGCAGCATCTAGTTGAGAGTAATGCATTTACTGTGTGACTAAGGGTTTATGTGACATTTGTATTTCCTATTATATCTATGAAAGATCCTGAATATTATGAATAGTTTGGTTTGTTTAGAGTATGTGATTTCTGGAATAATTAGAGATTTTTACTCCATATGCCAGACCTTTCAAACATTTCTGAATTAAAGTTACATTAATGAATCATTAAATAAAATTATTTTAACAACATTAATTCAGTGGTTAAGAATGGAATCTGATGATTCCACATCACTAAATTTCCATTATTGTGAGTGGCATAATAATAGTATTCATCATAAAAGAAAATGAACTAAGCTTTTCTTCTTTTTCCCTTTCTCTGAAATCATTACGTTCAGTTTTCAATCTTGAATTCAAACATTTTAAGGATGACAGTTGGGTATCTTGCTTTCCTGCTTTATTATTCTGGACTAAAAGTAAAACTCTTGCAAAAATTCCAGAAGGGAGGGAGACTCATTTCTTTTTTTCTTTAGGATAGTCATCTTCTTTTCTTCTCTCTAAAAATCCTTACCTGTTTCCCGTTTCACCTTTCATTTCATTTCTGTGCAAAACCCTTCCTTGTAGAACTTCCTTCCCAGCATTTGACTCTAAGCAGTGAACTTCAAATTTAGAATATAGATAGATGATATAGATATTTATATAGATGACACAGGAGCAGTTAAGATTATGGACTTGCATCAGACTGCCTGTTCCACTGTGTGACCTTGAGCAAGGTACTTAATCTTATTTTGCCTCAGTTTCCCCTCTTTAAGCAGAGGATTATAAGACCCAGGCAATAGGGTTATAATAAGAATTAAGCAAGCTAATAGTTTTAAAGCATTTACATCGGAACTTGGTACATGGTAAGTGCGGCAAAAGTGTTTGCTAAATGAATGAATAATGTTAACTCTGTGTTGAGAATTTATTCAAAGCCTTCTATGCACTTACAAACGAAGCCACTACAAAGTGATTATATTGCTTTATATTTATTTCACAGTAGGTGACAAAGCATAAAAAGGGACTTGGAAAAGATGTCCGGATTTCTCACTATCATTCTTTCACTCCAGTACTTTTCCTTTACAATTAAAAGTTAGTTTCTGGAGATAGGGGACAAATCATCTTTCACGGATAGTTTTATCCAGTCTTTTACATCAAAACAAGCAGTTAAGGTTGAAAACCCTTTGTTTCTGTACTTCAGGATGTTTGTTGCCTATGAATCTCTATTCCCGATGTCCTTTTGAGAACAGGGCTCAGGAGGGCTTCGGAATTAAACACTGTGTATTCTATGAACTCTGACAGGCAGCTAATTGTACCTGGCACGTGCCTCTTGTCTTGTTAACTTTCTGATTTTGGCATCATTGGTATTGCCTGTCCGTTTCCTCCTGAATTTAATCCATCTTTGGAGACAATACAGCCCAACTATTTCCTACTATTCATTGTATTCTTTGAACTTAATTTACTTCTTATTAAATTTGGCTTCTGCTTCATTCACTCCATTCATTGACTCTCCAAGTAATAAGTCACTTTAAGCAACATCATATACCTTATGCTTAGATAATCAGAATTGATAGTTTCCCCTTCTAAGTCATGGAAGGTTTCAACCATATATATATTTTTTAATTTGGAAAACTTCAGAGTTAAACTGATCCCAAATGGCATTCGCAGAGCAGTCTCGCACAAATGACTCATGGCAGGTGCATAAATATGCACTCTCTTCATCCAGTTCAATGTGCCAGAGCCCATTTCTCTTATCACTTATGGTGATGCTTTTCTACTGAGCCAATTTGTTCAGTATATCTTCATTCAGTCAGAGACTGAAATATTCCCCCCAATTGTCTGGGTCAATGTTTGTCAAAGGAGAATCCTTTTTATTCACCTCAAGTATATAGTGTATTTTTATCTACACTTGAACATTTAAAAACATCTCATTAATCCCTAAAAGCTATATAGGGGTGTGTTATTACCACGTTCCAGTTGTTCGAGGCGTGGCGTATTTGATGATTATGAAACCAGATTTTGCCCATTTAAAAATATAAATGTGCAGAAGTCTAGAGTCCAGTAAGGACGCTAGAGTTGAAAACAAGTTCTAAAAAAAGAATATAATAAAACTGAGAGATTTGGGTGAGAGCTAGAGATCAAAGCAGGACTAATGGTATAAGAATTCCTAAATTTATCATTTCCTTAAGCTATTTTGTTTTGTTCTGTTTTGTTTTTAAGGTGGAGGATGATGGTGTTCCGTCTTATATGTTACAACTCTTTTCTTGGTATTTTGAAATCGCTTATATTCTTTATTGATTAAACCCTTATTGTAGCTTTTCTCCTCACTTCAAAGTCTCAAGTCCACCTGATTTCTACTTTTATTATAGAAAACTTCAAAATACCAAAAAGTTTAAAGAATAATGTAATAAATGCTGATATCCCTATACCAAGCTTTGTAAAATTTCAATAGTTGTCATATTTTCCCCAGATCTTCTTCTAAAACAATCCAGCTATATATTCAAATTCTATACGTTTGTCTTTGCAATCCCGGTTTGCCCTTCACCCTTCCTCCAACACGCCCATCGACCTGAGTTTGATGTACACCCTTCTAATGTGCTTCTGCCTTTAACAAATACCGGTTAATGCATATTATGGATTTTCATGCTCTTAAATTTAGATAAATCGTATCATACTAAACACATTATTTTTTTATTTTTATTCAACTTCGTGGGGTGTATCCATGTGGATATGTGCAACTCTAATTCATCCAGTTTAATAGCTTTATGATATTCAATCACACGCATTTACCGTAGATGCTTATTCAGTTTCCTGTTGAGGGATAGTTATACCCAATCGTGACCTGTGTATGCAATGTTGTTAATGAATGGTCTTGTTTGTGTTTCCCTGTAGAAGTGCTACACTGAAGGTTTTCTAGGAGTGGGATTATTGGGTTGAAGTGTATATTCTGGTTTTCCTGTAGATTGCTGAATTCCTTACTAAGGTGGCTCTGTCCGTTTACATGTCTACTCTCTGGGTATAGAAATCTGTGTTTATTTGCATCCTCTTTGTTCTTTTCCAAACTGATGAATATAATATTATATTTTTAAATTTGCATTTCTCTAATTATTAAAGTGAAATGGACTTCAAACCTTTACCCATTTTTTTGATCAGGTGGTTTGTCTTGCTTTAGACCCATGGAAGGGCTTTACATATTCTGGATATTATTCCTTTGTTGATTTTATGATTTGCAAATATTTCCTCAGGCTATATCTTTGTTTATGGTGCATTGACACCCCACTTATTTTTGTTACTGCTGTTATTTTTTTTAATGTAGTTAAATGTATCAATCTTTTTCCTTTATGGATGTGTTTAAGTTCTATTTCAAAATCCTTCTCTATTACCAATTTAAAAAGATATCCCCCTAGGTTATTCTAAAAGTTTAAAATTTTGCTTTTTACTTTTACAAACAAAATCCATTTTTCCTGTAAGGGATGTGGTACAGATAACCAGCTCATCTAGAACCCTTTATTGAATAGCTGATGCTTTTTCCTCTGCCATCTCTGTCATATCTCTAGATTTCATATGTGGATAATTCTAGGCTCTTTTTAAAGTTCTACCGATCTGTTCACTTATCCCAGAATAAAAAGCACACTGTCTTAATTTACTAGGCCTTAAACTTTCTTTAGCTACTTTTAAAGAATTTTCTTCCACTTATTATTATTGAAAATCTTTCTTGTTATTCATTATTTTTGCTCTTTGGTATTTGAACTTTAGTATTGGCTAAAAATTTTCATGTAACAGCTACAGGGCTATAAACTGGGATTTTATTAAAATTATGGACTAACTTGAATAAATTTGATATCTTTAGAAAATTTCACCTTTTCGTCTATTGACTTGACATATTTCTTCATGTATTTGGATTTTATTTTACTTCTTTCTATAATTTTTATTATGTATTTTTACAATTATTCCTAGCTATCTTGTAAGTTTTGTTGCTATTGTGAATGTTATTTTTTCTCTAACATTTTCTATGTTTTTATTATTGACAGTATAGGGACGCTATTGATTTGTGTTTGCAAATTTTGCCAAATTCACTTGTTAGATTTACTTGCCTGTTGATTCTCTAAGATTTTATTGGTAAATTATTACATTATCAGATCAACTGAAAAAAAAATGTTTCCCTCCATTTTCAATTATCACTCTCTTTTTTTTTCTTCTCATTTATTATTTCATGGGGTAGGACCTTGATACAAGTTCATCAGCAGGGGTGATATGAATATATCTGGCTCAGAATTTTAATAGTGTTAAATTTACATTTCATGCTTAAAAGGGAATCTTGGAGAGCCTGGCCCTTAGAAGAAGCTGGATAATCATTTCTGATCACAGTCTCCTTGGAATTGTTCTCAAGCAGCTTGTATTGTGACATCTTTGGTGTAGGGTGATTGGACATGCTGATCTTACCAAGGGCAGTTAGAAGTCTGTATGATGATTTGAAATTATACTAAAAGCAAAGAATTGTGTTAAGCCTTTAAGCCTCTAAAAAAATAGAGTAGCTGATATTATAAAATTTTACGTGTATAATAATGGATACTTACAAGGTTAAGTGATACGGATATGAACATATAAATATTATGTGATTAACTTAGAACTCAAACCTTGTAACAACAAAGGCAAAACCATACTTTGCAGCACAAACATATTTGCTACATAAATGATTTTTCCTTTGCTGTATAATGCTAAGTAAACAAAGGGTGATCTTTTTGTCCCAAAACTGGGCAATCACTTTTCTCTCATGTTATTTCCTCCAGTCTCTTCTTCAGGTCAGAAGAAGTAATAAGTCTTACTCTCTTGAAAGATAACTGATGGCACTGATTTATGATGTTAAAAAGACCCACATTGTATCAGTACTTTCCCTTTTCCCCATATTCTTATTCTAAAGTGCTTTGCATCTAGATTATTCTTGAAATTTATTGAACTAAAAATGTGTTCCTTTCTCTAAGAGTCTAGTTTCTCCACTTTATGCTTTTCAACCTATTTTTCCATATTTAATTCTATAATTAGTACCTTTATCATATTCAACATATCTGCCAAATTAGACTACTCACTTTCTATTTAACAAAATATCCCTACACTTAGCTGTCTCCAAAATCTTGCCATGCTAATTGCCCACTCTCATGAAATGTTTTTACCTTCTTTCTCTGAATATCAAAATTTATCAATCTTACAAGAATCTTACAAGATCCAGTGAAATACTACTCCCTTAATGAAAATGTCTGATTCTCACAGGACTTGCCTCATAATGCATCCTTCCCACCAATTATCACCTTATTTATATTTAACTCGAGTTTCCCACTAATTTTATCTGATGTTACTCATTAGGTGTGTGTATCCCAATTTGCAACTAGGTAAAAGAATCTAGCTTATACAGAGAATTCACATAGCATAAAATTCACCCATTTAAAGTGCACAATTCAATAACTTATTTTAAAAAAGCATTTCTTAAAGTTGTGCAATCATTATGACAATCTAATTTTATTGTATTTTATCACCCCAAAAAGAAATTTCATACCTATTAGCAATCAATCGCCATCTCCCCAGTTGCCAAGCCCCAGGCAACCACTAACCAACTTTCTATCTATATAAGCTTGCCCATTCTGGACATTTCATACAAATAAAATCATATAATATGTGACTGGCTTCTTTCACTTAACATAATGTCTTCAAGGTTAATCCATATAATAGTACATATTAGTATTTTCTTTCTTTTTGTTGTCAAATAATATTCCATTATATGAACATACCACAATTTGTTTAGCTATACACCATTAATAAAAAATTGGGATTGTTTTTGCTTTTTGACTATTGTGAGTTGCCGTATGGACATTTGTGTACTATCCCATGACTGGACACCACAGGAGCAGCAGAAGTCTAAGGCCAAAAAACCAGACATTTAAAAGGAACTTGTACAGGAAGGTCTTCTCCTTCTGCAAGAATTACATTTGTGGCATAAACTGTAGATGTTAATATGACTATAGCTTAAGAAGTCTGACCTACTTGTGCATACCATTGGCTGGGGGAAGTAGCACTGTCAGGAGTGAGGAGATGGACTGGGGATGGGATATGCCAGACCAAGACCCCCACCTACTCCCTTCTTTCGATGGTGCATTATTCAGTTCCAGGTATAGTGTGTTTCAACAGGTCCAGCATGTAATAGGACAATGGGATACCATTTGAGATTGAGTAGTTCCCCCTCACCCAGTGGTGTGAAGTAACTCATCATCCTGGTGGTATATCCTATTGCAAACTCCAGTGAATAATTCCTTTTACAGGTTTGATGGAGCTTGGTGCTCTCAGCAGCATAGGATATTGATCCATGGTGAGAGTCGGGGCAATGGCTTTTTCTCACAACTTCTACACCTTTATGTCATCGGGTTCCTCAGCAGGGGTCCTAGGTCGGTATATTGGGCAACAGGTCCTATTGATTGATCATTCAACTGTGTTAAAGCCTGGGACAATACTTTAGCTCACCCAGGCAAGGTGATTTTATCTGTTAACAGTATAATTTGCTGCTTTAATATTCCACTTTCCCTTTCTACCAACTGCTGCTTGTGGGTTATAGGGGAGCTGGAAGCTCCATTTAATGTCATGCTCTTTTGCCCAACCTTACACATCATAACCTTTGAAATGAGACCCCCGATCATTATCTACTCAGTGGAAATATCCATACACAGTACAGTTTTTCTCATCCTCTAATAGTGGCAGCGTAGTTTGCATAGTGGCAGGGGAAAGATTGGGTTAGGCGAGATGCAGTGTCCACACAAACTAGGGCATATTTAGAACTCTCACTCGGGGAGAGTAGGGGTGGGAGGGGTGAGTATAATTAATTTACTAATCCCTCAGCAGTTGGAACTCTAGTGGATGCCTCCCGACTCCTTTGGCAGTTGCCTTGGATATTGTTTAGAACACACAGGACAGGCTGTTGCTGAGTTACCAAGTCGCTGTACTTCAAGGGCAATCTGGCATTCTTGGCAATACACCATCTTATTCCGCACTGTGATGGCCACTATTTTTATGAACCCAATCTGCTATAACTACTGAAGGGTCAGTAGATAGAGCTTGTGTCCAAGCTAGGACACATCAGTATTGTCTCAGACTCTTGTAGATGAACCCAAGATGAACTTCCCGGAGTTCACCCACTGGCTGCTGCATTTGCTGCTGTGTGAGAATCTTCACAGGACAAGCTCTGTGTACACTGCTAGGAGCTGTTGCTCTATGAGGGTATATCAGTGTATTGCCCTCTTCCAGAACTGGGACCAAAATCCCAGCGGCATTCCCTCCTTCTGTTGTTTCTGCCACAGGGCCCAATTCATACCTTCTAGAATCAAACAGCTCAAATGGCAGCCCTGCTTTGGAGACATCCAGAGCTTTAATCTATTTCATTAGTATTTTTGCCTTCTCAAAGACAGCTTGCTGTTCTGATCCCCAGTCCCACATGTGCTCTTTCTTTTTTTTTTCTTTCTTTCTTTCTTTCTTTCTTTAGATTTTATTTATTTATTTATTTATTTATTTATTTATTTATTTATTTGTCAGAGAGAGAGAGGCAGGCAGAGGGAGATACAGGTTCCCCGCTGAACAAGGAGCCCAATGCAGGACTCGATCCCAGAACCTGGGGATCATGACCTGAGCTGGAGGCAGATGCTTAACTGACTGAGCCACCCAAGAGCCCCACATATGCCCTTTCTTACCTGATCGTATAAGAGACAGGGGCACTGTGCAAGGTAGGCATTAAAAGTCTCACAAAACTCCAAAATCCCTACAAAGGCTCATATCTCTTTCATGTCCTTAGGGGTTGAATAGGCTTGCACCTTACTACTCATAGCTTCTGGGACAACATCAATCTTACCTGACAGATGATTCCCAAAAACTTTACAGTGGTGCCCTAATCCACAGGCAGAATTCACCAATAAAGGTTTACAGAGTTTGATCCTGTAGGATATCAATGATTGAGAAGTTCTCTGGTACTAAAGAGATAAAGACCTCATAACCTCAGGGAGGGGGGATATGCCCAGTCTGCAAGGTCAAAGGTACCTTTCTGGCAATAACTGTCTGCCTTCTATTTCCATCAATGGCACCGAGAGAGCCAGGAAATCTTCTGAGAGTTACTATGCATTAGAGTACATTCAGCTCCAGTATCCATCAGAGCTTTTGTTTATTTCTGGAGAACCAATGAATATGAGCTTAACATGGGGCCTCTGATCACCTCCCTTGGTCTTCACCTGGAGGCAATCTTGGCCTGCATCCTATACCTGGGGTGTGGGAAGCACCTACCCTGAATAGGACTATATCCCTGAGGCCTCTGCAGAGAAGGGCATTAGGGATGATAAAGAATGGTGAGACAGGTCTAAACAACTGCTCAGATTTAAAGACTTTCTATGGGCCTATGAGCAGAGTGTTAACTTGTCTGTCTGTCTCTTCGGACTGGGTCCCTGCAGCAATGAGGTCACACCACATTTGCTTTCAAGTTATTCATACTGGAACTTTCTCAGCTGGTTGGGACGGTCTTTTAATTTACAAAGCTTCCCCTTTATCCCTAGCTTTTTCAACAGACCATATCCATTCCTGAGATTTGTCGGTTTCCTCCAGTTCAGCAATGGATTGTCCAACATTGTAAACATCTTGTCTACAACTGGGCTCGGTATGGATATCAGTGTCTCATACCAGGTAACAGGAGAAGAGTGGGGAATCTAGGGTTTCATCCCTGAAGTGAATGTGGCCTGATTGATCAGGGCCTTCAAAAACAGAAGCGTAGATTGCCTGACACATTCCCAGATCTCTGAGAATTTGCTGCATCTCCTCTATAGATTTTCAGGGTTCCACATGCCCAGGAATGTCCCCCTCTTTGGGCCAAGCCTCCCTGCAGGATAGAATGATTCAATCTTTAAGGGAATGAGTACCTTGAAACTTCCTCCTCTCCCCTACCCACCCTCCCCCAACCTTGGGCACCAAGCTGGTGCTGCCAGAGGGCAAGATGTGTAGTGATGTTGCTCATTGTCTCTCTCTTGTCAATAAGGTCAGTGGGAGTATATTCTCTTACCATGGGCATTTCCTGAACTGGGCACTGTCCTGCTAGCTGAGACTGTTGTTGCTGTGCTTTTGTTTTTCATTGTCTTAGGGGTCCAAGGGCATGAGGTGTTCCATCTGCTTCACTATCAATCACCATAATCTCCTCCTCCTCACTCTCATCACTCCTCCAGGGATTCCATGTCTCGGGGCCCCCAATCAGGCTTAGTCACAAGCTCCCTGGCCATAGTCCGTGGCTGCTTCCCTCTCCTAGCTGCAAAATGGCACACTGAGATCTCTAATTTATCATCCTCCACTCCCACCTTGTTGTCTACCAGGTCCTTCTCTGATCTTAGCTCATCCTCTGACTTCCTGACATGAGCTTCAGTCTTCAGTTGGGCAACAGTGGCCAGCCCTCTGTGTCTACCTTGTGTGTCTCTTCTTGGCCACAGTAAACAATGCACAGTTCCTCCAACAAGCACATTAGTCTGGGTGGCATTTTCAGGACATCCCCATACTCATGCAGTAGACCACAGGTATCTAACATATGGGCCACCCTTCTCCACACAGAGGTTAATAGCCAACTCGAGATTTCCTCTGCTGATGCCTCTTTCCCAAGGCCCATTTCTTCAAGCTCTTGGAAGGCTTACCAACTGGCTTGTTCACAACCCTCTCTGAAGCTTTCCTGGTGTGCTCTGAAACCGGTCCCCGCACACAGAGGGCAGGGGAGATGGAAGAAAGAGGCAGGTCACTCCAGGTTGGCAGGTGGCAGTTTTAATAACAGCAAAAGGAGCTTACATACAAGGCTTGTCTTGGGCAGCAGCAAGATGAATGGATCCCTGCAGCAACCCTCCAAGTCTTAAAAGCTTACAACACTTTTTTGTAGTTTTCACTGTACAAGTTTTACACTTCATTTATTGAACTGATTGCTAAGTATTTTATTCTTTTCCATGCCGTTGTAAATGTTAATTTTATTTTTGGATTGTTCTTTGCTAGTGTGTATAAATACAATTGATCTTTGTATAATCATATCATACCCTGAAACTTTACTGAGCTTGTTTATCTAACAGTTTTTTAGTAGATTTCTTAGGATTGTCTATATACAATATCATGTCATCTGGGACTAAAGATAGCTCTACCACTTTCTTTGCAACATGATGACTTTTATCTCTTTTTCTTGTCTAATTCCCCTGACGAGAACCTCCAGTACAATGTTGAATGGAAGTGATGAGAGTGGACATCTTTGTCTTGTTCCTGAACTTAGGGAGAAAGCATTCAGTCTTTCACCATTACGTCTGATGTTAGTTGTAGGTTTTTCATGATGCCTTTTATCAAGTTGAAGAAGTTCCCTTTTCTTCCTTGATTTCTGACTGTTTTTATCATAAAAGGGGTTCAATATTGTCGAATAGTTTTTCTGTGTCTATCGAAACAATCATTTGGTTTTTATTCTTTATTAATATAGTGTATGGTTTTCCTAGGATTGTTGCAGCAAGTTACCGTAAGTTACTTGGTGTGGTGCAATAGAAAGGTATTGTCTCACAGTTCTAGAGAACACAAGTCAGAAATTAAAGTGTCAGCATTGCCACACTCCATCGGAATGCTTTAGCAAGGGCTCCTTCCTTGCCTCTTCCAGCTCCTGGCGCCTCCAGGCATTCTTCCTCTTGGGCTGCGTACTCCAGACTCGGACTCCATCACCTTCTCCTCTTCCATCTTCCCTCCCTTCTTGTTTGTCTGAAATCTTCCTTTCTCTTTATCTTATAAGGATGCTTGTCATTGGATTTGGGGCCCTCTGGGACAACCAAAGATCTTTAACTTACTTACATCTGCAGACACTGTTTTTCAAAAAAAAGATCAGGTTCTGGAATATGGACATAAGGGGGGCACTACTGAACCCACTACATCTAGCATAATATATTGATTGACTCTTCGGATGTTAAAACAAACTTGAGTTAGAACTCTGGAAATATGTCAGAGCTTTTCAAGACCCCTATAGACATCTTGCTCTCCAGATTTTCGTTTTAAATTTTTAGCCAGAGGTGCCTGGGTGGCTCAGTTGGTTAAGCGTCTGTCTTGGCTCAGGTCATGATCCCAGGGTCCTGAGATTGAGCCCCCTCCCTCCTCAGGCTCCCTGCTCAGCAAGAAGTCTGCTTCTCCCCCTGTCCCTTGCCCCCTCCATTATCACTCTTGCTTGCAAGCTTGGGCTCTCTCTCCTCCCCCCGCCCACTGCAAAAATCAATCAATCAATCAATCAATCAATCAATTGTTTATTTATTTATTTATTTATTTATTTAAGCCAGGCTTTTGTTTACCTGAACTGGTATTGCAGCCTTAAGCAGCTGCCATGTCAGATGATTTTTGCTGAATATTTTCCTCAAACACCCTGGGGATAGGTCTCAACCAGGTCAAACACTGTCAACACACTATGAACGGGGCTTTTCCCAGGAGCTATCAGGTCAGATACTGACAATGCTATAGGGATAGACCTTTTTGAAGACCAGGTTAGGTCTCCCTCTTCCAATAGCTAAATAGCTTCTGGTTTTCACAGCTACTGTGGTTGCAAGTTCACTGGTTTTCAAGAGTTCCGCAGCACCCGGGAGAGGGGAGTGGAAAGAGGTAAAGTTATAACACCTCAAACCCTGTTGTTCTTACCAAAGTTCAGCAGTTTTCCCTGAATAAATGCTCCTCATATTTTTTCAAGTCCTTGGCTAATTTCCAGAGTTTGAAAAACATTGATAGGGACAATTTTTGCCAATGTCTTTGTTGCTTTTAGAGAGGGGTGGATTTATGGAGACATCACCCCACCATCCCAAAAATTCTGTCTCCAACTCTAGGATTAATAGCACTAAAGATTTTGTTTAACTAAACTGTCCGTATTGGGAACAGACTATGAAAAAGCACTTGTTCAGAGACGAACATGCTGGTAGATGGAACAGCACAGCCACAGCCCTGAACAAATGTACCTTTAATCGGCACAAATATAACCTAAATAAATAGTGAAATACTAATGGAAGGCAATACATGCCAATTAGTACAAACACAAAAACAAAACAGCTTAAGCTGGGCTAACATGGCTACTGAAGTATGGGTTACACCAGTGTTCTCTAGGGGGAAAGCCAATCAAGATTCAAGATAGTTTTAAAAGGAAATAAGTGTCATGAAACACCTGAGGGGAATTATTACCTTGCTATTAGCACTAGGATATCCTAACCCTACAAAGTTTTAAGAGTAGAAGTGGCTCTGTGTGGAACATACAATTACAAGCATTCTGAATAAATAGGCCTGAATTTATACACTAAGTCATACACTACCACTTCTCATTCGTTGTTGGTTTGTAACATAATTGCCACTGGGCAGCTTAGAGAACATCAGGAAATAAAGACATTTTCAATGGACTCCACAAAGGAATTTTGTTTCAGGACACAAAATGAGGTTTTTCCAAGTAGGCTAGAATTCTGGTCTAATGTTATTACTCTTAGTTAGAACACTGGAATATTTTGCCAGAAGAAATAGTCAAGACACAGGCATTAGTTATAGCAAAATGATTTTAAATACTTCAGGTAATATTAATCTTGCTAAGCCTAATGTGCCATATTCCTGGAATGACCCAGCTCCTTATGTTTGTAACAAACTTCCTTTCCGTCTACAGCCAGTTCTTTTTTCCCCAAGAAATTATTTCTTATATAAAATATCTTCTTTTAGTTTTTTTGGCCAATCACAGGTAAAAATTTGTCTGAATATAATTTTTAAAGAGTTGAATGCTGGATATAAATCCAGAATGTTGTTCAAAATGGTTATTTAATTGCAATTTAGCAAACTTGGTAGTAACCAAATAACTGGTTTTTATCCTATATTGATCATGTGTACACTCATTTTGCGAAAATTAACTTTATATTAACTCTTTGATTCTGGATTTCTCCTTAGTTATCTTGGAATTCATCATTAATGATCTTCAAAACATTTTGCAGTAGCTTTTAATTCCTATAGATTTTAAGAACTAATCATGTTCATGAAGTGAAAATTACAGAATCGTGTCATTCAAGCGTTTTTAGAAATCGCATAATCCAATTTACTCATTTCATGTATGAGGCGCTGCTGCCTGGAGATCTTGAGAGACACGGCCAGCGAGGATCACACAGTGCATGGCATTTCCAGGCTGCAACTCAGTTCTTCTCTTCCTGTAATGATCAAATACATTCTGAACATATGCTTGTTTTCCAAAGTAATAATATTAATCATTTGTTTGTTATTATTGAATTTTAAAAATCCCAAAGCTGAGGTATTTAAATAATAGTGATTCTCTTTCCTTCAAGAGGCTTGGGATTAGCTTGGAAATGTTGGAAAGCTCTTTATATGATTGTAGTCAAGGAAGTTTCCATGGGGTTAAGAACAAAAGTAGGCTGCGTGATCATTAAATTGCATGATGCCGTTGATGATTTAAAAGATTAAAATGACGTCCACATAACCTGTGACTATTATTATGTGGTTGGAAAAATACTGATCCCCAGTGCATGGATTCCTGGGACCCGTGAGTATGTGACTTTACATAGTGAGAGGGACTTGGCAGATGTGATAAAAGTTAAGAAGATTGAGAAGGGAAAATTATTGTGGATTACCAAAGTGGACCCAGTCTAAACTCATGATTCTTTAAAAACAAGAACGCTTCTTAACTTCAAAGAATGAGAAATATGGCAGCATGAGAAGAAGTTGACCTGATGTTGCTGAGTTGGAAGATGGAGGAGGGAGGCACAAGGCAAGGAACGCAGGTGGCCTCTAAAAGCAAAGGAAGGAAAGAGATTTTCTCCTATAGTCTCCAGAAAGGAATGCAGCTCTGCTGATACCTCTATTTTAGCTCAGTAGAAACTGTGTCTGACCTACAGAACTGTAAGACAATAAGTTATGTTGCGTTAAGCCATATCTTCATGGTGATTTGTTACAATAGCAATAAAAAACTAACATGTACCACAAATCCCCATTTCATCAACATGGCAGGCACACTGATTCATTACATTTATTCCAGATTTAATTTTTCTTATCAAATGAGAAACATTCGTTTGAAACCCAATTTCAAAATGATGCAGAAAATTAAAAAAAAATAGTGTGATTACTGTTGCTACAGGTGTCAATTATAAATCTGTGAACATAGGAACAAAAAAATGTACATTCATACAGTTTCAAGTCAGGATATAGCTAATAATAAAATCAAGAAGGCTTAAATAGCATGAAAGATTATGAGCTTTTACCTTCTCACTATGTTCCATATTTATACAGAAAGTTCTGGTAAGCTAGTACCAAAAGCAGTAAAAGCTTGCCAAAGCAACCCTGGGTCTGCAGTGGAGACCTCAGCATGCCATTGACCTCATTCTTTATAGGTCACTAAAGTCAGGATGTTCTGAACTCTTGACTCAGAGTATGTTCTACATGTGAGGAAGATCAGGGCCACATTCTTAGTCTTTAAGAGGCAACATTTCCAAATGTTTAAGTATGAAGAGAATTTTGGTTAAAGGGCTAATCTATTTGATATTAAAATGTTCATATTTTTATGTTTTCATTATTTTTTTAAAGATTTATTTATTCATTTGAAAGAGAGAGAATGGGGGCAGGGGGCAGAGGAAGAGGGAGAGAGAGTCTTAAGCAGACTCCATGCTGAGCACGGAGCCCAACACAGGGCTCCATCTCGTGACCCTGAGATCATGACCTGAGTGGAAGCCAAGAATTGGATGCTTAACCAACTGTGCCACCCAGATGCCCCTAAAAGTTTCATATTTAATGAAAACTCATATTTCTTCCTATGAAGAGGTACAAAAAGTTATAAAAGATGTGAATGTCCTGAAATCTCCTAACTTGAAGTTTTTTCTCTCTCTTCTTGTTTAATGAGAAGAATGAACACTGCACAACTATATTAACCCATGCCCTAAGTGGCGAGCTGTATGGCAGTTGATGCCAAGCTATTGGCCCCTGTTAGTCTCTTTTGATCTATTTTCCCACCCTTCCTGAACAGTGGATGATGGGGAAATTGAGTTCGGCCCAAAATCAATGTCACTGAGTATGTTATGTGATCTCTCAAATATTATATTAGAAGGGGAAATCTAAGTGTATCATTACCACCAAAGCTGTATATATTCTATTTAAGAGTATTTAGATTGGATTTCATTTTTATTGCAAATTTGAAGAAAGCTAAAAAGTTCTGATTTAGCCTATCAATCCATCAATTATTACAGAAATGGGACATTTGCATTGCTTTTTTCCAATATCTACAATCACTCTTCACACACCCATGTCATCTTTCACCAAGAGGTCTCAGAGCTCTTTATAAATATTTGTTTCCATATCCCACTCCCTGTCCAGTGACTTAACCTTTGTAAACAGATGGTGAAATTAAGGCATTATTTTAATAGCAAGATTTGATAGTGAGTTGGTAACTGGGCTAAAATATGAAATAACTCAATACTTAAATCTAGAGCAATCCATACATTCACTGTTAAGTTATAAGGATACTTTATCACAGAAATCAGTTTTAAAGGTATGGCTGCTTAAATTTAGATTTTGTTTTCTTTTTTATCCTTCTGCAGAGTAGAGAGACCAAATGGGCATTGGAACATTTATTTACCTAATCAAGACAGCTGGGCAAGAGAGCATGGCTGACATTCTAACTGGAACAGGTGATGGGTAATGAAGGGGTAGGAGATGCTAAGCAATCTGTGAGAGACCTGCTTTGCATTTTAAAAGATTAACACTACCCCTTTCCTTCCTCCATCTCTAGCATTCTTCACACTTCCATGCTCCATGGTCTGAAGCATGTGTACAAGATGACCCAGTCACAACATGCATTCCCAAAGACAATAGTTATATTCTCTTACTCAGTATTCTCCATTTAGAGAGATTGGAGGTCTGGGTCCATTCAAACACCAAAAAATGCCCAATTAGATATATGTCTGTTTCAACCTGCTATTAAATTATATTCATCAAATGAAACAATTTGCAACTGAGTGCTTTCATAGACAGAAACCTTGAAATGACCATGAGATATTGACTAGGTTTTCCTGGAAACTTGCTTACCACCCAATTTCAGATTCACACAATTTGGTTTATTTTTTTCTTTGTTTTTGTTTTGTGTTGTTTGCTTTGACTTGCTCAGGAGAGGGGCCTATCAATCTCTGCAACAAAAGATGTTGAGTAGAAGTAGAAAACCACTATGGTGTTTCCTAACAATTCTGGGTTTGTTTTTAATTATTTGTTTTGGTTTGGTTTGGTTATAAATAAATTCCTCTCTTTACTTCACTGCTTCCAGTTTAGTTTGGTAGGTAATGTTGCCATGACTGGCAGACTAAATGGAGCTTTACATTGAAATCCTTCAATTCTCATTATTTTGTAGTTTTTCATCTTGTTCAAGGATAATTCTATTTTCCCTTGTCCACATTTGGTATCTAAGAGAAACTGTACTTTAGAAAGTTGGTTTAGTATGCATTGACTTTCTGTTTTTATACTTTTATGGAGAGTCTTTTATTTTCTAGGCACTGAGGATGAACAGAACACTGTTTTTGTTCTCTGGCTGCCTATAGTAATTACCTTTTGATTACCAAAAAGATAAATAAGATAAGGGAGTGAAAGAAGGAGAATTTTCTCCAAGTTTATTTCTTAAAATAAATTGATGAAGCAGAATTGTTTTTTTTTTCTTGCACGTGTAAGAAATTTCTCTCTGAAAGAATACGAAGAAGGTATAGTAAGAATGAAGACTATTTCACCCTTATTGTTAAAAATGGTCAAATCTGAAATTCCTACATGTCACAGAATATTATGGAAGAGGTGCTAGGACATTTTTTAATGGTTTAGTCACCAAACATATGGTGTTTTATTGGTCTCCTTACTGCACACAACACAAGTTAATATTTTATGAGGTTCAAGCAAACTAATGGGCAAGATTTCAAGGAATGGTGCAAGCATGAATACCCAAATACTTTCATTACCAAAATTGGAAAAGTTACTGAGAGTGAAGGGTTATACAGCTATGGAGTCAAAGTGATCCAAATCTCATTAGAAATTGAACCTAGGATAATTCTAATTAATAAAATGAACAATCAAATTACCCTTTATGCCAATTACCTTGTATTCAATTGTAAACTCACACCACAGGAAACAGAACTACCATATTTACCAGAATTTTGATCATCATTTTTTATGATGATTTCAACATAAATATGTTTGCACTTAGATCAGGTTAAATGTCACTGGTAAAGGTGTGTAGCAAAACTGTTAGCTTTTTGTTTTGTCACACTATGCCTTTGGAAATGCAGCATGAAATCCAGAATTCTTTCTCAAATTCCTTTTAAAATATGGAGGTCAATAAATGAATCCACAGAAGAGATTTTTCAAGATGCTATTGGTAATTACTAAAAGTGCAAATGATAACTACATTTTAAGAAGGTGGATATAAAAAAAAAAGCAGGTGGCTCTCATTCACATAATTCCAATGCAATAAATCTCAGTGATAAGGAAATCTCAGATATGGGAAGATATTTTTAGCCTAAATTACCTATGCAATTACCTCAATTCTCAGTTTCACTTGAGGGCATAAACCTGACTTTTGCCCCTGAAAATATTGTTATTAAAATAGAAAATGAGAACACAGGGTAGTGTTAATATTACTGTGGTGGTTTTCATTGCAGGCTTCTAGTAGTGGATAGCTAAGTTAAATATTTTACTTATAAAAGACTTCAGGCTAAAATTTCAAAAATGATCTTTTACTTTTTCACTGAACGTTCAAGTCTGTTCCAGCAATATTATATATATTTATACATATGTTCAGAATTTCCTCCTACTCTTACAAATGTGCTAATAAGATTTCTTTAATATTACTGTATTTGGATATCTGTCAGTGAATTTAAATGTGCCCTTATATGTTTAGGATGGCCTATTTCTAATACCAAAAATAAATCTCGACTTTGTCTGTAATGAACATGGCAATATATTTCTTTTATTGCTCTTCGGGCTAGTCTTCTTCCAAGGTAGGACGACGGCCATATTTTCTACTCTGATTTGCTATGGAAAACTTGTGTTGGAGAAGAAAGCGTAGTTTGTCAGATTTTCTCCAATGTCTGATCATGTTCCTACTATTGTCATTTATCTTTGAAAGTGGGTCATACTCCACTATTTTTGTCCTTAATGTCCTGGAAGAAGGTGAATCATTCTCAGTGCCACCATCTAATCCTTTAAATCTGACCTTTAAAGCTCTAGCAGTCTTAACAAAGCTTACAGGAACACGTCTTCTGGACAACATTACACATATATCATCATCCATATTACCAGTCATCTGCTTGTTTTTTATTTTATTTTAACCTTTCAACTTGGCCAAAAAGTCTCAACTTTTGGTCTTTTCCTCCTGCGATTGAGAAACTGTCTTTTAAGTTTTCTTCTGCATTTACCAACAAATTAACTACGCCCTTGTATCATGATTTCTATGTCTTTGAAACTTCTTAAAGTTTCAAAACAAATTAAAAATCAATTTTTACTCTTGTGGGGGAAAAATGCTTTAGCGGGGGTGTAAACATGGATGCATTTCTTCACATGAGCATTTCTCATAACTTACAAAGTACAGAGCTGAGTTCAGGGCACACTGAGACAAATGCCAGTCCCAATAAGCTAATCACTTTTTACCCATTTAAACTTAAATATTTGCTCACCACTAATTAGAACAGTGGTTGGACTCTGTGTGGGGATAAGTGGCAAGGGAGAGCTAGTGATGGAATCTGCTCCCTTGTCCTGCATAATTTAACCAAGGTCCCACATTTGCACACCCCATCCTTGAAAATACTGCAAATGGTTTATTAAGTATTTCTTTCAAAAACAAACAGAGCAATTCTTGACAGCAGCTCTGTGAAATAGAACTTTCTTCATCTCAGTATGTTCCTCCATTTTATCTTAGCACCAAATTAATATTTTAAACCCCTTATAAATTGGCCCATAGAGGCAATGGGCCAAGTCTCTTGTCTCTTAGTTAGCCTGTGGCAGTATAACAAGAGCAAGGTGGAGGAACAAGAATAACTGAGAAAAAAAAAATCCAGGCATTAAAATGGTAGTTGAGGGGCGCCTGGGTGGCTCAGTCGTTAAGCGGCTGCCTTTGGCTCAGGGCGTGATCCTGGCATTCTGGGATCGAGCCCCACATCAGGCTCCTCCGCTGGGAGCCTGCTTCATCCTCTCCCACTCTCCCTGCTTGTGTTCCCTCTCTCACTGGCTGTCTCTCTCTCTCTGCCAAATAAATAAATAAATAAAATCTTAATAAAATAAAATAAAATGGTAGTTGGATTACAAACCAAATCATGGAATATTTGGTCTTGGTGTTAATGTAATTTTGAAAGTCCTACTTTCTCAAGCTGAGAAATGGGGGATAATATAGTCAATGATGAAGAAAGAGGAGAACATAGCATAATTGGATGTGTAAAACAAGTTTTTGATTAACTAAGTTTATAGAGAAACAAGATTGCTGATGAAGTAAAGTCTGGACTGGCACTAACCAAACACTGGTTTGTGTACAAAGCAATAGCATTTAGTGTCACCTAGATGGTTAGGCCATATGTATGATCATTTTCCCTAAGTAATTACACAAATGGTTGCTAAGCCCAGATATAAATTAGTCACACAGTCAGGATAACCAATATTTTCATCAATTTGGTCAAAATGAATCCTGTTACTTTTTTCCAAAGTCCCAAAATGTTGTAGTGTCCATACCTTAGGGTTTGATTTTGGATACATGGAACCCACAATGCTGTTGAATATGAGTCTGGAACTCAGCACAAGCTCCTGTTACGCTTGGTCTTGGAGTGCAGGGGCCAGGCATGTAGTGAATTGGCAAGGTATAAGACAATGTACAACTGCCAGGGCTCTGGAAATGTTTCCCCTTGCAGCCAGCTTTTGACTAATGCTAAATGAGGCCATGGATCGTCTGGTAAAGGACTGCCAAGGGTCAGTATTTTTTAGAGTATGGACTGAGGAAGAGGTCATGAATGAAATGAAAAAGAGAAGTTGGAGAGCGATATTTTAATATTTGAGGAAAACAATGTGATGAATAGCATTAAATATGATTAAACAATATTGTAGAAGCTTTAAAGATTAAAATATGAAATATTCTAATGCTATCACATAGAGTTAAGCTAATGTTGATATGTTGGGCATCCATATCTTTTTTTATTCAGCAAACAAGGACTGGGGATACTACAGTGAACTAAATTGGCATGGTCAAGTTGTCGGACAATAACCAACCAAGGAAACTTCTGCAAATACTTCACAGGAAATTTTCTTTAATTTATTTATTTGAGAGAGAGAGAACATGAACCTGGGGTGAGGGTAGGAGAAGCAGCAGAAGAAGAAGCAACCTCCCCGCTGAGCAGGGAGCCCAATGTGGGGATTGATCCTGGGACTCCGGGATCATGACCTGAGCCAAAGGCAGATGCTTAACTGACTGAGCCGCCCAGGTGCTCCATAAGGAAATTGAAAAGGATAATAGAGGCAGCCTACATGGACTATTGATTGGAAGCAAAAGGAGGTCTCCATTAAGCCTAAATATGAATATGAGGAAGCCAGTCATACAAAGCGATGAGAGATTCAGGCAAGGAAGTAGGGGAAGTTAATATAGAGGCCATAAAGCTTTTTGAAACCTACCAATGAAAAAAAGCTTATGTGGCAGAAGTGTTTATGTATATATGTATTTTTAATCCATAATAGATTACATAAATAATTGAGTTATCTCGATATTATCGACATAATGGGGAAAGCTGTAGGGTCTTGGAGATGTACATTAATTTAACACATTTGGAGATAGAAAACACACTTTCATGTAAGTACTCAATGAGATAGCATATGTAAAATGCAGTGATAAGCATTTAGCATTTAATAAATCTTTGCCATTATGACACTGATATTTCCTCTACATAGCACAAATCCAGAAAACCACTTTTCAAGTTGGGATGATATTTTAGTACGTTAGTAACGTTGCTCTTACTGTTTACATTTCCTTACTATTGCTCAAAAGACCAATGTGCCCACACATACATACATATTAGGCATGAATAACCTGTCTGAAACCACAACCTGCACCTGTGGTCCTGCTCCTCAGTCCCCCTTTCCCTGCTGTAAATTAGTCCTGTAGTACTCGTCACTTTCTAACATGTTCTATACATGTCATTATCTTAAGATAGTAAAAAACAATAATCCAATTGTAAAATGGGCAAAAGACATGGACAAACATTCCCCTGAAGAGAATATACAGATGGCAAATAAGCATATGAAAAGCTTTCTAAGAAAATTAAGTGCACAATGAGATGTCACTATATACCTATCATAACAGGCTAAAATTTTTAAACATAAATAAATAAGAAGAACATTATTTAATTCTTGCTGGAAAGAATGTGGAGAAACTGGATTGTTCATCCATTGCTGTTGGGAATTTTAAGTGTTAAGGTCACTCTGGAAAACAGTTTAGCAGTATCTAAAAACACTAAATAAGAAACTGCAATATGACCCAACACTTGTACTCCTGGGCATTCACCCCAAAGAGAAGAAAAGTTATATTCACGCAAAAATCTGTGTACAAATGTTTGAAGAAGCTTAATTCATAATTGCCAGATATTGGAAGTATCCCAGATATTTTTTAGTCAACAGTGACTGGTTAAATATGGAATATCCATATTGTGGAATACTACTCAGCAGTAAGAATTAATAAGCAAACTATTGATACACACCAACAACCTGGATGAGTATCAGAGAATTATATTGAGTAAAAAAAAGTAAATCCCGAAATGTTACATATGATTACATTTACATAACATTCTTTAAAGACTGAATTATAGGAATGGAGAACAGAACGGTGGTAGTTGGGGATTAAGTTAGAAAAAAGCAGCACTGTAACTAGAAAAGGACATGAGGGATCCTTGTTGTGATGGAAATATTCTAGACCTTTGACAGTATAGATATTCATATCCTGATTGTGATATTATACCGTAGTTGTGAAAGATGTTACTATTGGGAGAAACTGGGTAAATGATACAGATTTCTCCATGTTATTTCTTTCTACTGCATGTGAATCTATATATTCCAAAACAAAAAGTTTTTTTTTAAAAATGGACATGGTATGGATAATTTTTAAGGTAGTATTTATACAGCACCTCCCATGAGACAGGCAACATTCTAAGTGTGTTACATCAATTAACTCATTTAGTCCTCAAAACAATCCTATGAAGCAGGTATCTCTTATTCTCTCTTATATAAATGATGAACTGAATATTAAGTAACTTGTGTAAGGTCACGGAACACTTAAATGATGAAACAAAATTTGTTTTGTTTCATTTTAGTTTCAAAAAAAATTAAAAGTAGAGAGAATAATAATATGAACTCATCATCTGGTTTCAATAATTATAAATTTATGACCAGTCTTATTTTATCCAAATCCCTACACTCTAACCACCCTCTGGCTTATTTTGAAGCAAATTCCCATATGACATACTTTAACTGTAAATATTTTAGAATCTAGCTCTAAGAGATAAGGACCCTTTTAAAAAACATAACCCCAATACCTTCATTATACCTATAAAAATAAACAATAATTCCTTAATGTTATCTAATATCATGAACAGATGTTTTAACCCAGGCCATAGGACTCTCAAATATTTTAATCAATGGGTCTTCTTGGATGGAAGTACAGATCTAATACCTTAAACCCACCAACAGCTAGAAAGAACAATGACTGCTTGGTCTTAGACTATGATGGCAAAGCATTGCCTTATACAAAAACAAGGATACTTTATGTCCTTTATTGATAAAATAAGGTATGATGATGAATTGAAATCCAGTTCTGCTCTGATCTTTGATTTCTCATGCTTTTCCACCTACTATTATATTTTCTTCATTAGATTCAGATAGTTTCATTTAATAATTATTTCTCTTTCTAAGTGATCTTTTACAGATCTCTTTGTTGTCTACCTTTTCAGGTTTCATGCTGCTCCCTAGTTATTGATCTTGAAGCATGTCGCTCCAGCATTTCATTTTTCTCTCAGATGTAGACCACGGTTATACCTCCTTATCTTTACATGCTCAACAAAACAGGCAAGTGTCTGGTATACTTGTGCACAATGGCAGACTGGCATTTTGAAAATTCATGTCCTCAATTTTTGGTTTATATACAAATTTACACATTCAGAAATACCACCATATTCTCAAAGACCAACAATGAAAAATAGGAAACCCTCATTAGAAAAGTCAAAACAATAAGTGTTTATAGCCACGTTTCACAGAAACTGAGGCTCAGAGTGT
This sequence comes from Ursus maritimus, assembly GCF_017311325.1. Classification (NCBI taxonomy): domain Eukaryota; kingdom Metazoa; phylum Chordata; class Mammalia; order Carnivora; family Ursidae; genus Ursus; species Ursus maritimus. The sequence goes on along the minus strand of NW_024423564.1, from coordinate 36,339,757 downwards.
CAAGACACTGACTAACATCCTACAAGATAGAATTCAAGAGTTGAGAGACTGGGTGCAGTGTTTTAAAGCATATCCTTGAGACAAATCAAGCAAACAAACAAACAAAAAAATGGTGACAATGGTAGGAAATAATACAATACAATTCAAAGAAAGACAGAAATTGGTAGTTAAGATTTAGATATCATTTAACTGAGCTGTACTCAGAAGTCTGGAATACTTTTTAGAGTTCAATAATATTAATTATCTAAGTTCTATCAAAGCCAACCAGTGAGCTGCATTTAGAGTGGCCTTTCTAGTTATCTTTCTATATAACTAACGTTTCTATAAAATTAAAGTCCTTGTCCAAAGGTGTGGCTTGTATAACATGAGCATACTTGAAAACCAATTTGTACCCTTTATAATATCTAAGTTTAGATAAAGGGGAGTTTGAGTACTGTTTGTATTTATGAACTGAACAAGGCAGTTGGTTATTGGATTTGGTCCAGCTAGGCAAATGAATACCATCTTCAGTATTCAACAATTTCAACTGAGATTTCCTTTTCTAGGGAGCTCATGAGACATAATCCATTGCTAATTGCTTTGATTATGGCTTATCTAACCTCTAATTCCCAATGACCTTTTTCAAGTCCACTTTCAATTTAATGAGCCAGACTAATAAAGTCTACACTGTCCTCTTGATAAGGTTTTCTTTTAGAAAAATGTCCTTATAAATTAAGATATTTTTTGTTCAAACTATGCTCTGTCATACTAAATGAGGTTGAAGAGTTGACACCTTTATCTTAAACTTTGCCATCTATTTGCATAATTATGCCTTGAAAAATGTTTATGTCTCTGGGCATTTAAGTCTTTCAATGTTAAGGTTTTTTTGTTCTCTCGTTATTAATTTTCTATTGCATTTCACCACTAACACTGTAAAGACTTAGTGCTCAACAAACACTAGTTCAAATAATAACCAAAAGCAACAGAAATGAAATTTACTCCCATGACTGAAACAACTTAAAAAAAAATCAGGAAAAAATGTTTAAAATAGCAGGACTCAGGAAGATCGGTAGGGGAAGAAAGGGATAAAGAAAGGGGGGGGTAATCAGAAGGGGGAATGAAACATGAGAGACTATGAGAAACAAACTGAGGGCCTCAGAGGGGAGGGGGTGGGGGAATGGGATAGACTGGTGATGGGTAGTAAGGAGGGCATGTATTGCATGGTGCACTGGGTGTTATACGCAACTAATGAATCATCGAACTTTACATCGGAAACCGGGGATGTACTGTATGGTGACTAACATAATATAATAAAAAAACATTAAAAAAAAAAGAAAGAAACTTACAAATAAAGCTGAGATTCCTAATGTTAAAAAATAATAAAATAAAAAAAAATAAAATAACAGGACTCAGGTCATCAACATCAAAAACAAAGGACCATAATTCCTGAGAAATTTTGAAACAAGGTGAGTCCTATGATTGCCCCAGCTTGTTGACTGGAGAAAGCTTCCAGACTATGGTGCAAGGAGGGCAAATTCTATGGTCGTCCTGCATCAAGGAGACAGAACTGTGAGTCCACAAAAGATGAAGCAGTGAAGTCCTGAGACAGAGTACCAGAGACAAGAGAGCTACACGGAGAGAGAAATCTACAGATCTGCAAAGGGTCTTTCTGGGGGATTTGGTTGAGAACTGAAGCACAGTTGTGTGAAGAAACTTTCCTAGATGGGAAATAACCTCTCAACAGGATTAAGAGAGCAGTGTCCAGAGTTCACACAGGGCCAGGAATAGTGTCTGTTTCCAACTATAAGTGTAGAAAACCTCATAATTCAAGAGGTATTGGTAAGAATACTAAGAAAGGTCTTGCCTTCTTAGTATGGAAGCTGGATATTGACTCCAGATTAAACTTAGCTCTGGTTTCACCTGAAAACAAGACCTCAAAGGATTGCATCTCAACCACATCCTGAACAAAGCTCAAGAATATCTATATGAATACAAACAAGGTGAAATTCATAATGGCTGGTATTCAATCAAATATTTTGAGGAATGAAAAGAAGCAAAATAGCACTACCCATAATAAGGAGAATAGTCAATCAAAACCAACCAAAAGAGACACTGATGTTAGAATTAGCAGACAATGACATTAAAACAGATATTATAATTATATTCCCTAAGTTCCAAAGGTTAAATAAAGACATGAAAAATATTAGCCAGAAAAATAAAAATAAATCAGACTTCTAGAGATGAAGACTTTGATGTCTGAGATGAAAAATACACTGTATGGGATTAATGGCAGATTGTAGAAGAAAAGATTAGCAACTTGAAGACATAAGAATAGAAATGATCCAAAATGGAACACAGAGGACTGAAAGAAATCTACAGAACATCAGTGAGCTGCGGGCTAACTACAAGTGGTCAGCTATATGTAATGGAGTCCCCAAAGGAAATGCGAGACAAAATATATCTGAACAAATAATGGCGAAAAAAATTCCAAATTGGAGGGGCACCTGGGTGGCTCAGTCGTTAAGCATCTGCCTTCGGCTCAGGGCATGATCCTGGCATTCTGGGATTGAGCCCGGCATCAGGCTCCTCCGCTATGAGCCTGCTTCTTCCTCTCCCACTCCCCCTGCTTGTGTTCCCTCTCTCGCTGGCTGTCTCTCTCTCTGTCAAAATAAATAAATAAAATCTTTAAAAAAAAAATTCCAAATTGGAGGAAATTATAAACTCACAGATCTAGGAAGCTCAACAAAGCTCAAGCAAAAAAAATATGCAGGAACAAAAACCTATATCAAGACACATCATAAACAAATGGTCTAAAATCTGTGGTAAAAAGAAAATTTTTAAAAGAATACAGAGAAAGGAAGACATTATTTGTAGAGAAAGACAAGGATGGCAGCAGATTTCTTGTCAGAAAAAATACAGGCTAAAAGACAGTAGAGCAAAATATTTAAAGTAGAGAATTTAAGAAACTGTTAACTGAGAGTAGTTTATTTAGCAAAAATAGCTTTCAAAAAGTGAAGATCTATACTAAGATCTAATCTTCTACTATACAAAAGTAGGCAAAATTCACCAACAGATCTCTACTATATTATATATATGACCATATATATAATATATAACAACTGAGAGTATTTATTTAGCAAAAATAGCTTTCAAAAAGTGAAGATCTATACTAAGATCTAATCTTCTACTATACAAAAGTAGGCAAAATTCACCAACAGATCTCTACTATATTATATATATGACCATATAATGAATAACTTTAGTTAACCTGGATGATATAAAAGTAAAAGTACAGTGTCAGAATTTTGGGGTTGGTGGTTAAGAGATGTCAGAAGAACAGATAGGGCCCTAAGGTCATATTTTTCAATGTCTGGAATCAGAAAAATATTAGGTATGGCTTAGGAATGAGGAAATAAAAGTGGTGCTCTCATACATATAGATGTAAAGATAATTAATATAATTAATTTTAGCCAAACTAAAATGGTGACATAACCATTCTGAGACAAGGAAGGAGAAGCAGGGTGAACATAACTAAAAGTCTCTTCTATTACAGCAGGCAGTCAAAAAATTTAAAGTTGACAATTTAGGAAAGAGCTATAGAAATATTATTTTACTTATTGCTTCCCCAGTGGGGAATATTAGGGATTAAGACATTGGTTGGGGCATAGGAATTGTAGACTTTTTCTTTTATACAGGCAATTTTTGTTTTGCACAATAATATAGGATTCTAAAAATGAACATGCAAGCTAAAATCATACAAGGCTATTTTAATGATAGATGGGAAACATTACAATTGTTCCATGACCTTTAAAAATTTTGTCAAACATTAAAAACTCTCTTAGTGTCAGTAACCAATGGATAGGGAAATAAAAAATACAGTAAAAATAATGTATACTTTACTGTAATTAATAGATCAGAAACATGGACAAGTGTTCTATTCCTTTGTAAAATAGCTATCAAAATTGTGGCTGCACAGCGTTTGCTTCTTCTTACCATGTAACTTACAAAGCAAGCACCTTTTTTGTCTTGGCAAATTGTCACGCTCCTTTCTAAGTTTGGATTAGTTCCCAACATTTTATCCTATGTGCTTTCAATGTCATGAAACATCTTTGAGAATTCTTTAATGGGAGGTTTTTTTGCTCATGTCACTTACTCAGGGACATCTTTGTCCTTTATGTCAAAATCATTTTTCTCATTTATGTCAATAAATTCACCTTCACTAAGTCCCCTGGCTGCATACCCAGAGTCTCCGAAATGGCAGCACTGCCGACAAGATCAGCTATTTCTTCTATAACCCCATTTACATTCAAGTCTAATTTCACTGTCCACATCCTCCCTTTTTGGTTGTTTGCTGCATATTCATGTTTGTTGCCCAATTCCCTGTTTCAATTACCCATGTTTGTGTAATGTCATGTGGGTTTACCACTGGGAGACAAAGAAGCAACATAGCTGAAGGCTTTCCTGTATGTAAGTGAACTGAATAACAGATGAGCAGTGATCAATCACAGACTTTGAAAACTGTGATGTGAATGGTCAGTGATCATAATGTGCATCTGTTTTTGTGTAGCAATGTGTGGACCAAAGAGCCAGCAGCCCATTTTGTACTTTGTGCAATTACTTATGGTTAATAGACTACGTAACTGAAATTTGAACCATTTGTTGAGGGGCTGGCTTTGTTTAAGTAAATGCAGTAACTGAAATTTGCATATTCTGGAACTGTGCAGAGTGAGGACTGCCTGTGATTATATGTGCATTAGTTTTCTTTCTTTAGTTGTATGCTTATTCATTTGTTTTCACCTGTTAACATTGTCTTTTTATTCTTCTGGTTTTATTGAAATGCAGTTGACATATAGCACTGTATAAATTTAAGGTGTACAGCATAATGATTTGACTTACACCTGCATTGTGAAATGGTTACCACAGTAAGTTTAGTTAATATCCATCATGTTTATTGCCTTTAAGTTCCATGAGGACAAGGACCATAGCTGTTTCATTCACTAATGTTTACCTATCACTTAGCACATCAGAAATATATTGTAGGAGCTCAGTAAATAGCTGTAAATTAATGGAAAAAAATACATTCTGTGGGTTCAGGAGTAGATCTCCCTGTTGGCCTCTGTGGATCTTCTTGGGGGCATTACATGCAGTGGTTAAGAGTGTGACTTATAAAGATAAATTGGTAAAAATGAAATTCTGGATGAAAATCCCAGCTCCGCCATTTATTAGCTATATAATCCTGGGCAAATCTCTTAACCACTTTGTGCCTCAGTTTTCTCATCGACGAAAAGAGAATAATGATGGTACTTCTTTCACAGGATGTTATAAATATTAAATGGGTTAATGTAATGTGAACAAAATGATTTGACAATGTTAAAATAGCAACCGTTGTACAATGGTAGTCACTATATTGGAGGAGATTAGATTTTTGAAGCAGCATTATGATACATTAATACCAAAGAGTCACTTTATATTTCCACGTGCAAAATGGCTACTAGAAAATGATAAGGATACTAAGGAAAATCAAGTTGGTATTTTTGTTTTTTGGGTTTTTTTGGTACAATGAAAACTGGAGATATTCATTGAATACGATTGCATTTTAAATGCCTTCCTAGAAACTGAAAGCTGATATTATACTCTATAATGACCATGCTTATATCTTTTTTTATAAGTATTTTCATGGGAGGTGTGATCTATTTCTTTCTTTACTATTAAAAAATTATTTCCAGAGCTTCCTGTTGAATGACTGAATTAGAAAGTAGCACCAAGTGTGTGTTTTCTTTTTCTTTTTCCTCTTTTCTCTTTTTTCTTTTTTCCTAAAGAGAAAGAAACAAATGTCAGGCTTCAGTTTTAATTAAGCAATTAACTAAAATGTTATATAGAATAGACAAGAAAAAAGTTCAATTGCGTAATTTAATTTTAATTGAATGAAATAAGTTAGTGAAGACTAGCTGCTGTTTCATGAGTCTTTTCATAGAGCAGAGAATGGATTTTAACAGCAGAGACAGGGGGTAACATTGAGTCTAATTCCATTTAATTAGCAATGCCCAACCTTTCTCAACAGAAAAGCAATACTCTTATTAAATAATACCAAAAGTGCAATGGATTTTGGCCCAAAGTAATGAAGATGTGACCTCTACAAATAAACATTTCCCAAGAGTGGATTCTGCATGCATCCAAAAGGGTATGTTCAAAATAAAAAAAAAAGTAATTACATCATTCCCAGTTACCGCAGGACCTATAGCAACATAGACTTCCCCCACTACCCCCACCACAAACAAGATATACATTTTTTTAAAAAACAAGATTAAACAGATTTCAACATTTAGCCATACTATGGCCATAACTGACCAACTGTAGCTGTTTATTATTTGTATTTTTAAGTAAACTTTTTATTGAAATATAACTCACAGATTGTAAGTGTACCAGATGACTGAATCCTCACAAAGTTAGCACACTTAAGTAGTCAGTGCCAAGAACAAGAAATAGAACCACATGGCTCTGCCCAGTCACTATTCCTCTCTTCACAGATCATGTCACCTCTTTTCTTAAAACTGCACAATGACTCCTTGTTTCACTTAGAGCAAAGCCAAAGCTCTTGCCTGTTTGACTTCATCTCCTACTCTTTCTGTTCACTCCACGCCTGGAAGAATTTGATTGTAAAATGAAGAGGAAGGCATTGATAAGGTCCAATATTGTAATCATAAAAGTACCTGGTATTCATAAATAAAATCTCATGCAATCTTGCTTTGTTAAAAATACTATTAGTTAGCATTTATAGTAAGATGCTTCATTGAAGAGGTGAACATTTTGCATAATAGCTTGCTCCCTCCACCCCCACCAATTTGGCTAGATACATCACAGTACCTTTGATAATTTGGGGGTCCGTTTCAGCCTCCAAAGAATTAAGAAAAAACTCAGATTCGAAGACTGTAGAGTATATAAAATCTAAATAATGTAGGTTTCTAGTCATAGAATGTTGGGGTTAACGTAGAGCATGAAATCGGCCATGATAGCTGGCTTGCTAAAATGTAACAAGGAGGCCGCTGAGGGCAGGGAAGGTTTCAGAGCAGGGGGGAGGCCTTCGGAATGCCTAGGCCTGCCTGCGTGACCACTCTGCCGTTGGAATGCCTCAGGGAGTTGCTTTCCCGAAATTTTCCTAGTCCAAACAGCCGCCCTGCGATCTAAGAGATGTTTGCATTGTCCCTTGGGCTATGTTTAGCAGAACTCATAGAACACGCAAATTAGCATATCGTATCTTTCCCGTAAACAGATCCTCCCAGTTTCACCAAGACCCCTTGCCGCACATCATGTGCTTGAGAAACAGTGATAAGGATTTGTGATTATCCTGAAGGACCAATAAAAGCGAGAGCAAAGAAGAGCAAAGGGTCTTTGCCTCTGAGCTGTGGCCCCCTTGCCTTCTCCTCTCATTCACAGAAAAGTTTGGCATAATCTTTCATCCCTCGGTGCAAAGATTGCTGGCCATTCCCAGCAATAGCATATTTGAAATATCATAAGGACAGACATGGATAAGATAGGATGAGAAAACTAAAGACAAAGGACCTGGGCTGGTTTTTTCCCTTTTTCTGTGCTAATGTTCCCTCCTCTTCTCCTAGCCCTAGTGAATTGCAATAGCTCGGGGCTTGGAAACTCTACTAATGATATAATTACAAAAGGCTTTTCCTCCAAGTCAGGTTTAGCTGGGTTTGTTTTTTTGTTTTTTTGTTTTTTTCATATTTTATTTATTTATTTGACCTAGCACAGCAGGGGGAGCCGCAGAGGGAGAGGGAGAAGCATAGCAGGGAGCCCGATGCGGGGACTCGATTCCAGAATCCTGGGATCATGACCGGAGCCGAATGCAAATGCTTAGCCATCTAAGCCACCCAGACGCCCCATTCAATCGTTGTCTTTCAGTATTGTTTTCCTTTATTTTATTCTGGTTTCTTTTTTTAAGGAAAACTAGTTTTCACAGATTGAAGTCATTTAGGCCATTCTTATCAAACTATAACATTTTCTCCTATTATTCTCATATTTTTTGTTCTCTCTCTCTTATACATGGAAAGGTTGTGAAATAATTTAATTTTAGTAGGAGGGATTCGTTTACTGGATTTCTTATTGTGGTTGTTGTTGTCAGCCTAATTCAGTATAACTTAAAATAGTTTGTTCTTTCTTTAAGCCTAAAGAGACCATTTCTTTCATTGAATTTGAAAAAGGCAGGACACAGAAGCTATTTTCTTAAGTTTCTTGTTAGCCAAAACAGAGAAGCATGAACATTTCTTTACTTTTAAGTAACGTTTGATTCCTGTGCCCAAAAGAAACATTTTTTGGTTAATTTTTTGTCTATTTCTATTGGAAGAAGATGAGATCTAAATAAGTCCAGCATGTTTCTGTAGAAATATCTGACACTTGTATTAGCACCAGTCCTCTTTTGCCCTTCTCTCTATCTCTCCTCTTCTTCCCCTTCACTCTCTTCCTAAAGAGCAGCTCAGTCAGACCTATAATCAAATTCCAACTTAGTCACTCACAAGTTTTAGTTTCCCTCAGTTTCCTCATCTATACAACGAAGATACTACTTCCTATCTTTAGTATTAATGTGACAATGGCCATAGAATGTAAGGGCTAGAACATTGCCTGAGACATACTCTATCCTCAATATGAAAAAAAAAAATTAAACCATACAGGAATAGTAATTAATAATATTAAGAATTATTATTAAAATTAAATTATATAAGAATCAATGTTATTATTACTAAAATATATCTGTACTATACTATGCTTGTTAATCCTCAAACAGATGCATAAAGAAAATGGATAATTTGGTAAAGAACAAAATAGTCAACCATGGTTAGTTCAGAAATTATTTTTATCCTTTGGAATTTGGTGTGGACAGTCGGTCTCTGTTCAGTGACATTCATATCTAATCAACAAGATTAAGTCAAGTCTTATTCCTGCCCCCTTAGTGATAGACCTTATTGTTCTGCATAATCCAGAATATTAATTATTGCTGTTGTATTCACATCGATGTCACAACTAGTGAATATTTACACCACACTTTGACATTTGACTTCTCTTTTCACTGGTTTCCAGCATTTTTTTGTCCTTATATATGACTCTATGCATTTTTACTGTGTAGACTTTTGTGTATTACTAATTTACTGTCACATTAACAAGAACATTCCATTCTGTATTTTAACCATCTTCCTTCCAAGAAAATACAGTTGTCTTTGTAATATAGGCAAAATTTAAACATGTGGAAAACTATGACCTTCATCTAGTTAGTTAATATGTGTCAACATACTGGTTGCTTAACTTCCACAAATGCTATCTTTAATATGGACTATCATTTCATATTCAACAGTTTATACATCTTAAACATTTGGAAATATTTCTCTATCATTTTAACTATAGACAGCTAATATACAGCAACATATTCAGCTTTAAAGGGAAAAATGCCTTTGGAATTTATTTTTCATAACATCCACCATAAGCAACACCACCTTATTTGATAGCACACTCACTTATACTTTATAGATAGAGCTTTTCTAATAATGAAGAAATGCCGCACTTTTCCATAGTATTATCATTTAAGATGGCTTTTGCATACTTTAATAAAAGTTTTTTGTTGAGTTTTATTACTTGCAGTTAAAATCTTGTGCATTTGTCATCATTGCAATTTTCATTTCATTAAATTAAATATCCACATTAAAATAATTTATATTATGACTAAATATCTCAAGAAGAAAAGGACAATGGAATATGATAAAAGAGGTCTTCTCTCTTTGCCTCTTCCTCTTACTAAATCACGATGGTAATTATTCAAAGGGAATTTAAGATAAATTATTGTAAGACTATTCATTAATTTTTTTTTAGATAATTAGCAGAAATTCTGTCATCTTTATGAGAGGTTTGCTTGGCCATTGTGAATCCAAGATGATAATGACATCCAAATGAAATACTTATTTTTGTAGGATTTAAAAGATTAAAGGTGGTAGAACCATGTTTAATTGACTGGCTCTTGTCGTAAAATATTAGGTAATGGATGGTGTTATTTCTGAAATAGTATTTTATATAAGAAGAGTTGATAAGACTAATGTGTGCACTAGGAGAAAACCACAAGCGCTTCAAGAATTAGATTCTATTTCTACTTCCAATATGAAGCGTAACCATTGATTAAGTAAAATGTAATACTTAGGTTAGAGGCTTCTGAATTGTCATCTCTACCAATGAGGATAAAAAATCCACAGAAATAATCCCATTATGAAAGGGTTTTTCATCATAAATGTGAATCAGAAATAACAATATGAATTTATGATTAATTTAAAAAAATAACCAACAAAGTTTTTCTTAGTTTTGTCCACTGAAAGGCTAATCATACAGCAATGAATACCCCCAGCACCTGTAATGTGGGCTCTGAACGCCACTTTCACTAAAAGGAACCAGAGATGCCGGAAGAGACAGATCACCCCAGACTTGAAGCAAGAATTCTACAAGATGAATTTGAAAAATCCTATTCTACCAAGAATAAAGGGAGCTAAGACCTCTGGGTCTTTTGGAAATGTCCTGGAAGTCAACTTTAAAAACAAAACAATTTGACCATCAAAAGAGCAAGGACTGCAATGGATTTAAACACATCAAATATTTTTAAATTTCTGAGTTTATGATGATACTGAAAGAAACCATACCAAACCAAACATATCTTCAGTCCCCTGTCTTAGGAATCAGCTCATTCTGCAAACATAAATATAGGCTATGAATGGGGCCTCTCACCTATCTTTCCTGAACAAACTTATTTTCATGTAAGCAAACAAATGGATAAGGAAAATTGTTCTTTAAAAAAAAACTCTGTAAACAGCAGAAGTAATGAAAAAAGCAAAGCATTACTATTTTATAACAACTAATGAATTAATGGATTCCAGGCAATAATCATCAATGACTGCTAAAACCATGCAGCAAAGGCAAAAGAACAGCTACAATGAATGGATCAAGATGAAAACAATGGAATCCATTACTCAATATTAATTAATGGCTAAAAAACAATATGCCTCCTGAGGTGCCTGGGTGGTTAGTCAGTTAATCATCCAACTCTGGTTTTCCCCCAGATCATGATCTCAGGGTCCTGAGATTGAGCCCCAAGACCCGCTCCACACTCAGCACGGAGTCTGCTTGAGATTCTTTCCCCCTTCTTCTCCCTCCCCCTCTGCTACTCCCCCCACTCACACTCCAAAACAAACAAACAAACAAACAAACAAAATCTTTTTAAAAAAAGACAATATGCCTCCTAATATAATGCAACAGAAAGTATACAATACCACTTACAAATTAGATTTGAGAAAAGAGAGAGAAGGGAACACACATTTTTATTCTTTTGTTCACTTTTGCACCCCCACACCTAGAATAATACCTGACACATAGTAGGTCCTGAATAAGTGTGTGTTGAATGAATGGATGGATGATTGGTTGATTGAAAGCAGACGGAGGACATCATCAGAACTTTAAACACAGTCATTTACTTTCTGTCACTGATAACTTTATGCAAGTCAGAACATCTTCCACCAAATGAAAAATTTTAGAATAAATGTATGAATAGAAGCCTTAAATAGGGTTTTTGTCATTGGTAAACTGTCATGTACTTTTGTTTGGTCTTTCGATGTAGTCCTAATTCTCTTAATGAATTGGATAAAGATTAAGTTTTTTACTTATAGTTTTCTTATCATTGATACCATTTAACATATTGCATTATTACACGTATATATTATTTCTCTCTTCCTTCTCCCTATCAGGGATTTCATATTGATGTCCTTGGAGAAACCTAATTGCCCCCAAAGCATTCCCCTTTTCAGTGTTTTGTTGAATTTAAATTAAGATTCCCTATAGTAAATTGCAAAGTTGTTCAAAATTGACTCCAGGCATCCTAAGAACCCTAAAGCTTCCAAGGGACCTGGTAAAATCTAAAAACTCAATATCTCCTGAAGGAAAACTACATCAGACATATTATTCGGTGCCTTTTTTTGTGGGGTTTGTTCTAATTCAATCTGAAATCAAAAGAATGTAATATGTCCCAAACAGTTACTGTATTATATCTCTAATATTCATTCTAGGAACAATGGAAACAAAATTAAACTGACTAATATAATTACAATAATATAAAATTCAAAACATTTTATTTACAATTCATATCGTATATTAAGTGGTTGTAGGTCATATTTGCATACAGCAATAATCTTTGATCTGTTGCTTGAACAGTGAAACAGCCAAAATAATTTTAGAATCAGAGTGATTAAATTTCATTATACTATGTCATAGACTTATTCTTCATTTTCATGATTCATATTTCCTATCATATTGTTTCGATAATGATGTTTATATTTGCGAAGATCAAATTCAACATTTCAATTGTTTATGAGCAACAAGTTGGTTTTAGTCTTTCTTTTTCTGCCCTAAAATTTAAAAAACAACAACAGTAAAAATTATACCAAATTAAAATACATAAGTGAAAGAATAAAAAATATATATTTTAGTTCTATCCTTACCCAAATATGTCTTACAGGTCATAACATTATATATTGCATCATAGACAAGGAGGATGTAAAGCTAAAAGAGGATAAACACATTTCCTTTGATTGTAAATTACTAAACACAAGAACCAGGAATGGAACTAAAGCATGTCTGCCTGTCCAGTCCTTAAACTATATCGTACAGTGCCCATTTCACCGACAATTAATATTTCAAACGGATCTTCTTTGAGTCCATCAAGCATGCTAGCCACTATCCCGCTTTGCTTATGGTGTTCTCTGGGTCAGAAATGTTCATCCCTGCTCTCACAGTCTGTAGCTCATCTTCTCATCCTAGAGAGGACTTCCCTGGCCACACAACTAAACCTTGGTCCTCCTGCCCCAGTACTCCCTACCATGGTACTCTTGTTTTGTTCATAGCACTTTTTGCAATTTGTAGTTTTATAATTAATTTACTATCTGCCTCCCTCCCCAACTCCCAATCTCTTGGACTAAAAACTCCACCATGGAAAGTTCATATAGGTTTCTTCATCACCGTCCTTTAGTACAGCCAGAGTTTCTGAAAGAATTAATAAAAGACCAATATTTCTCCTATATTTTATATATCCTTTTAAACCTAAGGACCATCGAAATTATGTAAATGATTGTATTCCCTTGTAAGTATTAAATATTAGAAAGCTTAGAGTCTTTTTTTTTATGGCCAGGTTCATACTTGGCACGTAGATTCTCCTAAGTGCTTATAGAGTGATTTAATAAATTACTACAAATAAATTGATAAATAGCTGGAAAAAAAAACTGACTAGGGCATAGGAACAAGATGTAAATCCAGGAACTCAGGATAAATCTCGAATTAGAGCTGTGGCATATTTACTAAAAACTACTATATGCCAGCCTTGATGGTTTTCAGATTTATTGTGCTTAAACAATTCAATAAGGCAGCTAAATGGAGCATTGGCTCTACTTTCTGTGCCAGAAGCACTTCCTTTTTCTACTGCTTTGCACTTAGTCAGATAAATACACCTCAGGCGTGTTTCTGAGTAGGTCCACTTAGAGCACACAGTACAACTTCCATGGAGAGACAAACCAAAATGAAGTCTATGGCATTTCTCATTAGGCCTATTGCCTGATTTTCATTAGGCCTGTTGCCTCTGTCTCATTAGGCCCACTGCCTGGTTTTCATGACTTTCAATGAGTAAGATTCATTAGGCCCATTGCCTGACTTTTATTAGGTACATTACCTGATTCTTATTAGGCCTAATGCCTGATTTCTTTTGAATCCTCAGTATATGGGGCCCACACTTATTGTCATGACTGGTCCATTGGTTGGTGACCACCTTTCCTCAAATCAATGATAACCAGAATTCAAAAGTTTCTTATGCCTGATGAGAGGTACAGGTGAAGGGAGATTTTCACAACAAAAGCATTTTTGAAACCCAGGCTTTCCCTCTTCCCCCCACACCCCATTCATCCTTTAGAATTCATTAGCTTCTTTGGATTGAAGTTGATGTAACATTACCTTTTTCAAATCAGTACATGCCACATAAAACACTCTTGCAGCAGAATGAATAAATAAAAAAGGATGCCATTAATTTGAATTCATTTGAATTAGAACAAAAATAATTTAAATGATGTTATTAGGTTAAGTAAATATTTTATTTTCTATTATATTTATTTATTATACATTGTGAAACCAGTGACCTTTGTCATAATGTCTCTTTTGTAATTACAAAAGAAAATACAGTTTAGTGCCATTAATTTATTCACATGTGAACTGGATTGATACAGTTAAACCATTTCAAACCAAACCCAATGTATGTATAAATAGAAAATAGTATATTAAACACATAAAGTATTATGATTTTCTTGAAATGTCATTCTACATAATTTACATACACAGCAGCCAGCAATAAAATAATTTTACATTTCACATAAGGCAGCTCTTTATATATTCGTAGATTAATTGTTTAAAGTACAATTAAGCAGATTTAAACATTAAAAAAATCTCTATTCCTTTGATATAGTATTTTCTTTGCATATATAGTATGTGCAATTGGCATGCTTCATATATTAACCAATAAAGTTGATATGCTTTTTGTCATAGAAATACATATATATTTCATAAATAAATGGATTTAGTTTATTAACTTCTAGGTATTACTAATGTCCTAACATATCAATAATATTGAAATACTTAGGAAAGACTTTGACTTCAAAGTTGCATTTTCAAATTATTGACTACTTAATAAAGTTAAATAATAAAATGTAAAATTTGAAAGTTGGTCATTGGAATATTTGGAAAAAATATCATTCATTCTGATCAAGGAAACATTAATATTTTCTGAGATGTTACTATTTATGAAATTTTATAAACTCAGAGAATAAAATGCTTTTATTTACTTAAAAAGTAGGTGCAATATACAGAACAAATTGTATATATTTTGTGTTTATACATTAAAAATAAGACATTGCCATAATTTCTGATTCAGCATCAGCAATTAGCCCTGAATTCCTGGTTAATGGACATTTGAACGATCTTCTATTTTAGTCCAGGCAACACGGTGAGAAACCATTTGCTAATTTTCAAATGTTATCCTCAAAAATTTAGGCAGTAGGCTGACAAAATGGAGGGAGCATACTAAATATTGTATAGGATGTTCACATGATCAGGTCTGGAGGTGCAATCTTTGTTCAAAAACCCATATCTCATACACTCACTGCTAAATTTGTCCTAGACCTTGAAAGCTTTGATCTTGAATTTGTCACTTTATTAATCACTTGCATGTGGGAAGCTGACAGCCAATAACATTCTGTCTTGACAGCAGTGTTTAGATGAACTGTTCATTAAACATTTGGCCCAAGAATTATGACAGACACATTGGTTTGAAAGACATATCTTGACGAAATGTTTTATTGGAGTGATTCATATACGCCCGTGTCCACATGCATTGATTTATTTCTTGTCAAAACATTAGCTTGCCAACACATAGTCACAGGCTTCTCTGGATTAAGTCATATTCAAGCACTCTAGAAAAATAAGCACTTTCCTTAAAATTCTTGTGGGAAGGAAATGCTAAAAATGGGGTAATCACCTACTGATGTTGACTTTGACACCCACATTAAACTACATATTGTACACGTCATTGTCATGTTGATTTAAAGAGAACAGTCTGGAATAATTAGACCACTTTATTTATTTATAGAGAGCTTAAAGAGACCAAACCACATTCCTTACAAACATCTTTACCCTAAATAAGCAAGTATGGTAAGTTTCATTTGCTTTTAGAAAATAATACTGGAGAAGATCAAATTTTATTTTGGGGCAATTTAGCCCTTAACGCCAAAATAATTTGAGATGTGGGAAAAAATCTGAAAATCAATATTAAGAGAAAAAGTACCACTCTCTGTACAGTTTAATTCTAATAGTATAGTACTTGTTAACATCAAGCTCCCGTAGTTTTTAGGGAGACTTCACTTTTATTTAATTTATTCATTAGTTTTTAAATATTGGTCATAGCACCATATTCAGGAAAGCTGGTGGATACGCCAGGAAATTCTTTGTGCCAGACAGCCATCAAAATCAAGGTCAAATCAACTGATTGAAATGCCAACTAGCAGAGATTAGATAATGTGGATACAAGGGGGCCCCATCGTCTCCACGTGTACCTTGTTAGATCTAATTGCATTGAAAAGCACGTTATTCATAGTTAATCTAAAGCAGCTGAGTGCATGGCTCATCCCACAAAAGGCTTTCACCTGTTTCTGACTCTTAGGGAATTATTTCAGGATGTAGCCATAAAGATATACAACATTTTTAAAAAGAAGAAGAGAAAAAGAAAAGAGAACTCAAGACTCTCTGTTTAGACTTCCAGAGATTGGACATAGACTTCAGCTCCAACAAAAGCATTCCTCTTTCACTCCATTCAACACTTGGCTGGGGAACTTAAGCCTTAAAATAAGATCACGCCCAGATGGCTTTGAAATGGGATGGTTTCATAGTTTTTGCTGCTGGGAATCTTTAAAGCATTGACTGAAGCAAGTAATTCTATCATGATTCTTATAAGTGTCAAAATGTATTGAATAAAATGCATAGAATAAATAGCTCCATCCCCAAACTCCCTTTCCCAAAGTCTGAATTTCCATTTCTTGGAATATGTCCCTGGGTTTTTGTTTGTTTGTTTGTTTGTTTGTTTGTTTGTTTTTTCATATGTCTAAGCCTGCCTATCTGCCCCTTCCTACTATGCACTGGTGACTCCACTCTCACTAAATCATGTATGGAGCCTTTTTCCCCTTCTGCATCTTGGCCATTGTTATCTCAAACTTTGCCATCAGCCAGGATTTCCTATTTACATCATTCAACTCTACTTTTATCCTTCAACACATTGCTGACATCTCTGTCCTCTGCCAGTTTGTAATGGAAAATACATCCAAATCCTTTCCATCAAAAATTTGAAAGACCAAAGAAATGTTCTAGGTAAAAAAAGAAGGCGAGAAAAATCACAACTCATCTCTTTTGTTAGTTACCTTAATGCAATCCTTTTTTTTCTTCCTATAGGCTTAAATAAGCTTGCCATCAATATATCCCAGTTACTAAAACCCTTTATTCCTTCCGTGAATACTTCTTTTCCATTTTGTAACATCTCTTGCTATCTTCTAGGAGACGGAGCTCCTTCTTGGTTTAACCTGATTGTAAATTAAAAATCTGATTTCAGCAGTTCATGTTCTCATGATTATTTATTTACACTTAACGTCCATCACTTATAATTTCAAGGATCTATTAGTGATTCTATGTCAGTTTGTGGATAGCAGTCAGTGTCTGATTCACACCAGCTTTTTCAGACTTTCTGAATATTTCTCAAATTCCCTTTTCAATTTTGGCCTGAGCTGTTTGGAAATGTTGACAGAACTTTTGGCACAGGCACCGTAGTCATTCGATAACTCAAATTCAGCAAATATTTGTTGTCCACTGTGCCAGGCTTCCTGCTAGATACTGAGTGAGTGATAAATAACATAGAAGATGGTATCTTTGCAGCAGAAGACCTCACAATTTTCAAGTAAAAATAAGATAAACCATAGGAACCCTTGAAAATCATAAACATATATGCATTTTCATGTTCAAAGTCATATTTATAGATAATCATCAGTTCTTTAAAGTTCCATAAGACAAAATTATACTTACTTGAAGGACCTCCTATCAACAAATGTATTTTCTCAGATTTTTATTTTATGTGGATTAGTCAGTGTTACATTCACCGGGTTTTCTTGCATATCACCTCCCCAAAGAAATCTTCAGGCTGTCAAATCCTAAGAGATGTTAGTGATCTGAAAAATTCTCCTTATTTCCTCAATTCCACAGTACTAGATTAACTTCAGGGATTCTGAGTTAGACAGTTTGACAAATTAAAAGTCAGCTATGTAAAAAACAGAAGTGTGATTTTTGAGACATTCAAACTTAGGACATACCAAATATCTTATACTTTGGGGGAATATTAATATTAATATAACTCTTCATGTCAGTTGATCCATAATGCATGCTTTGATTGTTCCACATTTCCTAATTCCATGTACAATTCATGTCCTTTTGGTGCCATTTTAACTGACTCAAATTCACCCCTTTTGAATGAGGTACCGTAGTATCCATATTGTAATCAATGTGTGGCTTAAGTATCGTTCTGTAAAGGCTTGATTCATGGTGTTGAAGGCTTTCAGTGAAAGCTCTTCACTTTAGCTGGCTTAAGTTACAACTTTAATATTGTCTTTTGAGTGTGCTTTTCTTGTTTTTTATTAAAAGAAAAAATGCAAGAAAAATATGTCATTGAGATTGATTGTAATGGCCAGCTGTTATGATCTCAATGGAAATATTAGAGCCCCTGCCTAAGGTGCATTGAAGAGTGCCAAGCCTCATAGCAACTCAGCTCATCCTAAAAAGCACCATGGCCTGGAGTGAAAGCTGCAATTTAAAAATCTCCTAGAGACCCATTATTTGCAAATCATTGACACAACAAACTGTAACAACCCTGGTCCTCCTTGTCAATGCATGCTTTGGGAGCTCTTCATCCGCAGAACCTTGCATGCTCAATAACTTTCCGTACTAAAAATCCTTATGAAATTTCTGAAGAAAGGAAGTAACTGCGCATGGGCCAGAATCCCCTTTACATGTTAAAAGAGAAAATTACAATCAACTACACTGGTTGGTGGTATCATATGTGGGAGAGAATCCTCACAAGTCCAAAGTAAGTTTACATGTTACCATATTGCTTAAAATAAAGCCAACTGGTTATTCAATTTTCTAGCAATAAAAAGCGTCTGAAACATCTCTGTTGGCACTCCCTCCCCTTGTCTTCCTGCTAAGATCTTAAAAATAAACTAATGGCTTTCCCTCTAAACTTGAGAAGAGGAAAATATCACTCTGGAGTGTCAACCTTTCTGCCAAGTTTAACCACAAAGAGAATTTTCACAGCTGAGACACTGACTTTTAAAACAAAGGATTTATGACATAAACATAGAAACAGGTTTAACTGTTAGTAGCTACTGCAGGAATATTATTCTTCAAAGAGGGATACATTTGGGTTTTAGTCCTTAATGTTTTAATACATGGTACTGTTTAGCTATTACACAAAGATAATTTGGTTAGATCGTGTCTTATTACTAGAGCTGATATTGCTTCTAAGTGTGGTGTCATTGGGAATCCTTTCCAAAATTTGCAAATAGAATTGTATCCTTCTGGATGACAAAGCAGTAGAAGTTATCGTGGACAGAGAATAAAATCTTAGGGCCACATAGGAGAAAATGAGTACTATATTAGATTGCTAGGGATTGAGGAAAATGGAATAGAGAAACCCTTCAAGAAGACTAAAGAAAAAGTCAAGTTTCAAAAGGAAATGCCCCAAGACATTACAAGAACGAGGTTTGACTGGATTCTACAAATACTTTTTTTCTTGTACCTTTGATAGACCAGTATTTTTATCGATGTATAGCAATGGATTTATCTCTCCTCAAAGTTCTATAAAGTTTGGGTTACTATCCCTGTGTTAGCAATTAAGAACTGAACCCTTGAAACTCTGAAATAAATGACTTGCCTATAGTAATCTATCACCCAATAACCAAGTTACCATCCTATGTCAAGTCTCCTGGCTTTGGTTCTTTTTTTATAAACCACTTCGATGTACATATAACATTAATTCCTTGCTTGTACAATAACTACAGGATCGAATTGTTTTATTATCATTTCTATTGTTATTCTATTATTATATCTATTGTTTTATCTTTGTCATGTTAGCACAAATGGGTTTTTCAAAGCTTTTCATACCTACTATCTCCTTTCAACACCCAAAGAAACCACACAGAAGATAAGGTAGAAATTACCATCCATAGTTTACAGAGAAATCCTAGTCCCAGGTAAGGTAAGTCATCCATCAAATACTGGATATAGACTCTGATTTCTTACCTCTGAACTCTTTCCATTGAGACAGTGAAAGATAGGGATAGAGATTACACATCCGTACCTAGAGGGGGTATTAGGCTCTTAAGGTAGATGAATTTGCTTCTCAGGGGACATTTGGTAATAAAACAAGGAGATGCTTTTATCTTCTCTTGAAGGAAGGGGGATGTCACTGGCATCTAGAGGCCAGAGACCATGGATGCTGCTAAAGATCCTAAAATGCGTAACGCGGGCCCTTATGAACAATGTCTGGCCCCAAATAGCAATAGTGCTAAGGTTGAGAAATCTTGCTATAGAAGATACAGTTGCTATGGATATAGTTAATATAGTCACAGATGATGCTGGTATCTGTGTAAATGTAGACATAGATATGGACAGACGTGGATATAGACATAGCTGAGATATATACATCTACATCTAGGTATTTGCTCTGGATCCTCTGAACAGATGGATCTTACTATAAATTTATGCATTTTACCAGTCCTTTAGGAGGACCAGCTTTCCTCCTTATTCTTTCTTTTTTCTGCTTTATTGAGATATAATTGACATATAACATTGTGTAAGTTTAAGGTGTATAATGTGATGATTTTTTATATATATATATATAGCAAAACAATTACCACAATAAGCTTACCTAATACATACTTTTTTTTTTTTACCACTTTTCCCTTACATTTTTTGTGTATGTGGTGAGAACTTGGAAGATGTGCTCTCTTACCAAGTTCCAAGTACACAGTGCAGTATTGTTAACTATAGTTTCCATGCTACACATTCGACATCTTATAACTGGCCTTTGACCAACTTCATCCATTTTCCCTACCTGCCCCTTGCCTCCTGATTCAGCCTTGGCCACCACCAACCTAATCTCTGTTTCTGTGAGTTCAGAGTTCAGTCCTTCTAGATTCCACATATTAAATGAGATCATACAGTATTTGTCTTTCTGTACCTCACTGGTTTCATTAGCATCATGCCCTTAGGTTTCATCCACGCTCTCACAAATGGCAGGATTACCTTTTTTTTAAGGGATAAATAATATTCCATTCTACATATATACCACGATCTTTATCCATTCATCTGTCAACAGATACTTCTGTCCTTTCCAAGTCTTGGCTGTTGTTAAGTAATGTTGCAATAACATGAGGGTACAGATTTCTTTTCAAGATAGCCATTCCATTCCCTTTGGATATATACCCAGAAGTGGGACTTCTGGATCGTATGGTATTTCTATTTTTTTATTTTTGAGGAACCTCCATACTGCTTTCCACACTGGTTGCGCCAATGTACATTCACACCACCAGTGCACAAGGGATCCCTCTTGTCCGCATCTTCACCAGTACTTGTTATTTCTTGTCTTTTTGATGAGAGCCACTCTAACAGATGTGAGCTGATGTCTCATTGTGGTTTTGATTTGCAGTTGACGTTGAACACTTTTTCATGTGTCTTTTACCATTTATATATCTTTGGGAAAATGTCTATTCGGATTTTTTGTCCATTCTTAAGTTTCAGTTATGTGAGCTTATTCTTTCTGTTTCATTAATTTCTGCTTATAGTTTATAGTCTTCCTTCTATTTTTCTCAGGTACATTCTATTCTTTCTCACTGTTTCAATTGAACACAAAAATGGTTCAATTAATCTTTAATGAATGCATTTAAATCTATAAAATTCCCTTTCATTTAAAAGCATCCTATATTTTTTAGCACATGATTCTTTTGCTTTCTGTGTCAAAATGTGTGATTTTCATTTCCTCTTGAAACTCATGGGTTTTAAGAATCTATATTTAAGATTCCAAATATATCATTAAAAACAACTTTTAATATAAATTTCTTGTTTATTTGCATTGTCCTCAGAGTATGGTAATTGGTTGATGATAATTCTTTTGAAAGTTATTTTGTTAGTGTCTTGATTATATAAATTTTTAAGTTTAGTATACACATATTATTTATTGACTTGCAAATAAAAATATTAAATGTTTGATTAAACAATTATTTTCCCCAAATATTCTGTATGAAAATGACCTATTTCTTGAATGTAGGGTTCTCTCTATGTATATATGTGTTAGGTCAAGATTGTTCATTTTTTTAAAATTTCTCATATCTTTATTTACTTGATCTACTGTTTCTAGTATGTATCAAAATCAAGATTGTGAGTTTTTCTTTATAATTTTTTGCTCTCTTGCTTAATAGAATTAAGGTAATATGATTAGGATACATTATAATTTTTATATATTCCTGGTATGTCATTCCTTTAATTATTATGCAATGTCTTTCTTATTGCTTTAAATAATACTTTGCCTGAGAGTAACATTGCTAGGGCAGCTTTCTTTTTCTCAGTGTTTGCCAGGTATTTTATTTCCATTCTTCATTTTTGCTCTTTCAGGAGAAGAGGGGTTCTTTGAGGTATGAATCAAGTATATAAATACGACTGGATCTTTATTATTTGTTTAACCAGACAATTTTTTGTGTTTTAATAAATGGGTTTAATCATTTACATTATTTTCAGTAGACTATTTAAACTTTCTATAATTACTATTTTGTGTCTACTTCCCTTTTTATTTCCTCCTCCTTCTCCTCCTCCTCCTCCTCTCCTTTCTCCTCATCCTCTCCTTTCTCCTCCTCCTTCCCTTCCACCTTCTCTTATCCTTTCCTATCTTCTCCAGAGGCTGACAATTTTATCTTTATTACCCTCCTTTGTTTACGTCTACTGTTTGAAACTAAACATTGTATTTCTGGTCTTTAGTGAGTAACCTAAATTTTTAACATACTAAACATTTCTTATAGAATCTAACATTGAAAATACTACATGTGCAGTCACTGGGCCAGCAGGTGGCTTGACTCAATTCCTGCTTGTCCTCGGCTTCCCACATCCCCTAGAGTCTTATACAGCTGCAGTGCTGGACCACATTCTAGTCCATAGCTTCAAGCCTCAAGTTCTGGTCCCAAATCAGGCATGGCGCTCCATTGGTTTTCAGTATTTAACACATGCCAAATTACCAGTACCCACTGTATAATTCTGGGCTCAGAGATAGAGACATGTGGCTTCAGCCTTAATTTCTGTTTCATTTCTAGTCTAGACAAGATCGAAGCATGAATTTCTTATGCTATCTTCCCTAATGTCCCCATCTTTTTTTTTTCTATTTGACTTGCCTAAATAAGGTCGGTGTTGATCTTTTAGCAAAACTAGTTTACATTTAGTTTAATATAGACTATGACGAGAGACCAAGGTTGAGGTTGAGACATACAACAAAATAACTGTTCAGGAATCACTTGGATTCTTAATGGTAGCCAAGAAAAGAACAGGAACACTCTAGGAGCTATTATACAGTTATAGAGTGATGAGCAATTGCCCCTGGGCATGGGAAAGAAAAAGAAATAACGGGGCATGCAGTAACTCTCTACTGAATGGAGAAATAAATCAATAGATTATTTAGAACCAAGAAGAGGATGCAGTAATGGAGAGCAACAAATGATTTTCTTTCCTTTTCAAGTAATTTTACATGTCACACTATTACTATGGTATATCCACTTTGAGAAAATAGCTGTTGTTTTTGAAATAGAAAGGTCTGTGAATCATTTTGATACATGTTTTATTTTGTTATATGCTATTTTTTAATTTAGTGTAACTCTTTATAAAATAAATGTGCTGCCTTTTCTTTACCAAAAAAAAGCACATATGCAAATATGAGCCCCATATTTAAAGGAATATTCTTTTCTTTCCAATATGCAGACAGAAAGGGGTGAGAATTGGAAGGGAAGAGGCTTGAGAAAATTTTCCAGATGAAGAGTCTGGATCTTATCAATTTCACAGCCCAGGAAAGTCCTCCACATTTGGGAGTTATATTTTACTTTTGAGTTGAAACAAACAGTGAGAAGGTAGATCACATTACGGAATACAAGGTATTTTAAAACTTTTTCCCATGCTTAAGACCACATTTTCCTCTCTAAAATTATAAAATGAATTTCATGCTCACAAAAGATGGCAAACTGATTGCCCAGGAGAAATCTGCTTTCCATTTGTCTAACAGGTCTACTATGACCAGCTATGCCTTTACTTCCTGACGTAGAGACATTGCGGTGTTGGATTCGAGCACATTCAAAGGGTATGATGAGCTCAAACAAAACATATGATTAATTATCAGAAACTGCCACTCATCCACAGCAGGATGTGGGCAGCGTGACAGTAGTCCAGCCAATATAGCAGAGGCCAGTGGTTTTTTGCCATAAAGGGCAAGATAGCAAATGTTTTTGGCTTGGTGGGCCACAAAGTTTCTGCTGCGACTGTTCAACTCTGCAATTATAGCATGAAAGCAGCCAGAGCCAATACCTAACTAAAAGGCAGGGCTGTGTTCTGACAAAACTTTATTGACAGAATCAGGCAGCAGCCTGGATTTGTCGCATAGCTGTATTGTGGCTGCGATGGATGACGAAGTAAAACAGTGTCTTTAGGCAGATAAGTTTATCATTACACCATTCTCTTCTTTATGTAGCTGGTAAAACACAGATAGGAGAAGCCAGTTTTCCTGCCTTCTGGTACAAAAACTAGTACATTAACAAGTCCTGTATCCAGTTACTACTAATTTGAGAAAGATGCAGAAGGTAATAATATTTAAACCATTTATACTATGTCCCCTGTGACCTTTAAAATATTATCTCCACCATTTTCTGTTTAAAATTTCTCCTTTATCCAGATTTATAGAGCCTAAAGTAATGTGGAAAACTGACAATTTTATAGTACATTTAACTGATGGGGGAAACCTATACAGATAATTTAGGTCCAAAACTGACTATATTGTCCTTAAATTTCATGGTTTGCCTATCTACATATCCCAAATGCACAGAGTAATTGCCAACTTCATCTTGTGCTTGCTATAGCTTGTATTCTAAACTTATCAAAAGCAAAGTAGAGAATCGATATAATTGTTCAAAGAATTGAAGTCCACTGAACCACAGTAGAATGTTAGATTAAAGAATTACACAGATTCATCTGTAAAAATAAAGACATCACCACAAATTGTTGTGTCCAAATATTTGACCTGGGGGGGTGAGAAAATAAAAATAAAAATGCCAGCGTAACTCCATGAGCATCAAAGTCCCAGCAAAGTTAGCATACAGAGCAAAAAGCAGCAGCTTATTACCAGCCGAGACACCCATCGTGCTCACACTCTTATAATTCTCCCCTAAGTCCCAAACTCCAAAGAAATAATGTGTTTTAAGAGTCCAAAATATGAAAGAGAACAAAATGTGAATAAAAATTATATATATTAAGTTGTAAAATAATTTTATTTTTCCTGTGATATTTGTTATTATGCAATTTGGGGAAGATAAAAGATACATGGTTTGACATATACGCCTTCTTGGGCCAATCCAGTTTCAAGCTGTGAGGTTGGAGAGAGAAGGGTGTGCCCTCTCTCCAAGGGCGAGGAAGAGAAAGGTCCTCTTTATATACCACCCGTCCCAGCCCACTGTGGGCTTCTGCTATAGAAAGGGAACTGCACTCTTTTAAGGAAAAAACGAAATGACCAAGTCTGACAAAATTGGGGGAGGGGGAATTCAGAAATGTCACTTTAACAGAAGCAACAGTAAAATTTGACTTTGGTCAAATCTAATTAGAGACTAAAAAAAGAACTCCTTCTCTATTTGACTCTGTTAACTGACAGTACCACCCCATATAATCAGGCTTTCTACTTCAGTTATTCTCGCAAGACTTTGGTTTTTTGCAATAATCCCACTTTAAAAGGAGGCATAACATAAGTGCAAATATCCAGACAATTTAGATCCAAAACTTGTTTTTGTTAAAATTGTACAAGCAAAACCATTTAAAAAGTACCTGGGTTCCCTGGCTAATTACCACAATACCTTCGAGAGATGCCATTGCACATAAATAGAACACGAGCTATTCATTTCCACAGATATTATATAAAAGATATGAAGTGAAGTAAAATACCTTGGGAAACAGGGTGATTATATGGATGGTTAATAACCACCCAAACTTCTTAGCATTAATCACCATGTTCCGGGTAAATTAAATCCTCAGCTTGCCATAGCTAGGTAAATATCGCTGTTCCACTTTTCAGACAGCTGATAGAGAATGCGGCTTGCTGTGTTATACAATTTTTATTAACCTGATTTTATCGGTTCAACAATCAGGTCAATGAATAAGATGCAACTTAACTGTTCACAATGAAGGAATTTGCGTACAATGCAGGAAATCACCAAGTTTGAGATAACTTCTTTTCACATCTTGTGGTTTGTCTTTTTATGCAAGTAGACCTGCACATATGCCAGCATTATTTTATAGATACAGAGATAGCTATATGAATATGGTATCAGAAACTGGGTAATCCTCTAGAATATGTCTTCTCCACTTTAAACATTAACAATTTTTATCAGCTCATTGCCACCTTGAGTAAAGACTTCATTTTTCAGCTCCAAACTACAGCAAGGTATTGCCCCATAACTGCATTCTGGTCGATTAATAAAAATACCTCTACTATGGCAACTTCTTAAAAAAAAAAAAAAGTATGTGCCTTTGTTCCCCTTTCAAGAACAGGAAGAGCCAGCGATCGTACCATGACTTACCATCGAGAATGGAAGCCACATAACGGAAAACTGGCCCCTGACAATGGGAAAACCACAGCATCCCTGGACTGATTATATCCAGAGCTTTACATGAAACAGAAAGAAGATTCTATACCCCTTAAGTTGCTATTTTTAGGTCATACTTATAGATATATACATATACTACACCGTAACACACATAATTGGGAACATACTCTAAATAATGTTTTGTAATCACTGTAGATTAAATATGAGTGCATTCTTATTCTCTGAATAATGCAATCACCATTAATAAGGTAATTAATTTTAACAGTAGATTTGTAGTCATGGCTCCTGAAGATTAGATTAACCTCAATGCCTCTGAGAGGGAAGGTGCTGGCTTACACATTGTTAACATATTTTAGTTCCCAGGAGTCTCCGTGTCCACTCATAATTCAAAGTCTTTTCCAAAGACTTTGTCTTTTCTCTGGAGCCTCCTTCCCTTCCCTCTTCCTCTGGATACATTTCTTTGTTGTCTTCCATCCGGTCTTTTGAAAATGCTTCCTCTTCAAGCCGACCCTAAATTCAGATCAAAAGTGCTTGCTAATTTGGTCCTATGGCAGCCCATATTTCCTCTAAAATAGCCAATGCTATAATATAGTGAAATTGCCTATTCATACTTAGAAAAATCCCTAAGGGCAGGAACTGTGTCATACACATAGTAGAACCTTGATAAATATCTTTGGATGAATTATTGTTTTCATTTAACTAAGTTTTGTTATTTTAACTCCTGCCACCATACCAGAAAATAATAAGATTTTTTTTTTACAGAATACTCTAATGTTACTTTTATAGCCTCCTTTATCCACCTCTTAAAATATCATTCCAAAGCCATTTTAACTTCTCTATCTCACTTGGCTTTAAATGCCTCTATTTTCTGAACTTCTCTAATAACAAAACATGATTTTAAAACATCAGTTGTACTGATTTATGTGTTCTTTCTCTTTCTCTAGACATAGAGACAAAGATGGAAAGTTAAAGGATAAATCCAAATATTCAAATACAGGACAACGTGTTGAATTGCCTGAGTGTCTCTTGATTCTCGGCGTCCTGGCAGGTCGGGTGATAGAGCGATAGCAGTATGACAAGGCATGAGGTAGGAAACACAGCATCCTCATCATTGCAAAGAAGAAAGCACGATCCTCAATAAACTTTTCTGGTCCTAGATCCTGAGAGAGATTTCTCGTACGGGACGATTTACAGAGGGCATTATGCAGTGCAGTGAGGAATCTCTTCCAAATTTGTGCAGAAAGAACAGAAATTAAGTTTATATAGCCGACTCTTATAGCTGCGGTTGATAAAAGTGAGAGATGTAACAGTGAAGTAAGACTCAATGAAGGTGACTGAGTGATGGTGTCTAATTGGATCAAAGAAGAACATTCAGTTCTCCAAAGAAGTGGATGGGTGGCAGGCACTTTGGAGACCCTCCCTTGAGCTTGCCTTTGAGGGACTGTTGCTAAGAGCCAAATAGCAATTAGTTCAAGGTTTTCCTGTGGGACAAAAGGACTGAAGTCCTTTTATACTTAGTAGATTTTTAAGGATAAAAGCTTTAAAAAACCATGTGAGTGCTATCACTTTTATTAAGAAATTAAGGATTCTCTGCGTTATCCTAAGCAGAATGGAGAAACGGCCATCTCTTCAAGAGGGCACCTACAGAAAAGACAAACAAAAAGCTTGTTTTGTTTTATTTCACATCAGAAAGCCCTTGGAACACAGCTCTTGAATGAATTCTGCGTAAAAGCTGCAACTTTTCACAATATGGCAACTCAGAGAGATGGTTTGCAAAAGCATTCTGACCGGGTGATGCCAACCTTCCATCAAGGCTAGAGAAAGATTCAGCCATAATCCTAAGGAAAATGTGTAAGAAAATGGTCTCACAATAGTCAGGAGGAACGTAACTCCAATTAAACTGATGCGTTATGCAACTCTATGCCTTATTTGATGCTGACCACACAACCGTCGGAGACCGTCTGGCAGAAATAACCACCTTTGTTTTCCTACCTAGAAGGCAGCTCTTAGACCACAGCTAAGACTACGCCCATTTACTACACAATGAGGGGTTTATATTGTCAGCACAGAGGAATACATTTATCTTCTCATTCACTCTGCTGCGCAGACACCAGTTACTGATGACCTGCTCGGGACAGGGCACACTTAGGATACCATCAAATTCTCTGAAAGTAGCCAACTTTCATGTAGCGCTCTTTGGTCATTCCACTACAAGAATAAATGACTTCAAACTCAAATGCCACTAATTACGTTCCTGATGCTCAAATAAAATCATTTGCCCTTTAAAACACACAAAGATTTTCTGCCATTTTGTGACCAGTATGAGCTGCATTTTGGAAGTAAATCAACGTATTGTAGTTTGCAAAGTATGCTTTAGTACTTAATGGATTTTATACAATATAGTTAACATTTCAACAGTGATAGAGAAGTAGAGTAAATATTAATCTCCCTAGTCAATTAATCTAAACAGAATTGTCACCCTAAAGTAAATGAGTTTTTACACAGCTGTGTTACCCTGTGTCAGGAGGAATGGCATAAACAAAATCTGCACTTATGGATTTGGCAGTATGCCAAGCATCTGAGACACAGGGCCTTTCCGACCTTTTAAATGTATATATTTTTGCCAGATCCAGTTTATTTTGCAGTTGATACTGGTAGAAATACTAATCTAGGCTCAGAACAATGTATAGAAAGATAGTGTCTCCAGCCCAAGAGAAAGACAGTGGGTGATATGCCTAAAAACTCAGTAACTGCCTCTCTTTTTTGTTTGCTTATGGCTAGGCTGCAATGGGCATTGGTATTTAAGCTTCTGTCCTGAATGCAGCTGGAAACAGAAGATTGTGATCACAAATCTAAGCTATCTGGGGTCAGTAGGAGGCAGCAAGCATAAAGAGAGCACACCAAGAAATGTGTGCCAAGACCTATGAAAATTAGCAATGGGAAGTAGGATATATTTATTTATCTTTATTGATTATTAAATCATATTTTTAAATTGACTTTCAAGGATTTTATTATATTATTATAAACTTAACATGTTGTTCTAGTTTCCTCTGATGCTGAAACGCAACAGCACAAATTTATTATCCTATACAGCTTAAGGAATTTGTATCTTAAACAACAAACATTTATTACCTTACAGTTGTGTGGGCAGAAGTTCAACACTGGTTTCCCTGGCCTAAATAAAATCAAGTGGTTATCAGGATTACATTCTTTCTGGAGGCTCTAGGGAAGAATCCATTTCGTTGCCTTTTTCCAGCTTCTAGAGGCTGCCGGCATTCCTTGTTTCATGGCCGCATTCCTCCATCTTCAAAGCCAGCCACATCTGGCTGAATCATTTTCATGCTTTCATTTCTCTGGTTGTTTCTCTTTAGCCTCCCTTTTCTACTTATTACAGACCTTTATGATTACGTTGGGCCCCCCTGGAAGATCCACGATCCTCTCTCCATCTCCAGGTCAGCTGGCTAGTAACCTAATTCCACCTACAACCTACCTTCCCTTTTGCCCTATCTCATTATTCACAGATTTCAGATATTAAGATGCAGACATCTTTGTGTGCGTGCAGGAGAGTCACGATTCTGTGTACCATACGTATCACCTGCGTTAAATACACATTTATATGAGGTCTCCACTCCTTGAAACCTTTTATTGATTCATCCCCTTTAACAGAATGTCATCCCACACCTTGCGTGGCACACCTGTCCCCACCAATCCTCTCAACCCCATGAAGCCCAGGCCCAGTCACAGCAGATCACTCACTGCCACAAACTGATGCTGCAATTTCATGGCTTTGTCTTTTGAATCTGCTGCAAAGACAGTCCTTCCCCGTTCTCAGAGGAAGCCCAAATATTCTTGGTTCTGCACCCATTCATCTGTATCCCATTTGACTCCACCCGTGGAGCCCTGATGTAGTTTCCTTACACTAATGTCATGTGCGTGTCAGTGTGTGATGCCCCTACGTGTATGACCGTCTCCTCCTCTACGGGGCTACTAGAGGACAGAAACTGCCTACGCTTCATCTTCACCTCTTTAGCACATAGTAGGTGTCTCAACTTAAATAATGTTCTTGGTAGGAAAATATGTTCTCTGAAAAGTGACCCAATCATTGCTTCTTGTGTTTAGATGAGGCTCACATTGCATAATATTATTCATTCTTGGGCCATCCTTCAAATGCATTTAATGCATTTTTATCACCATGGGAAGATAAACTACACAATCAGGGGTCCCACTGTGATAAAGAGTTCCTCTTTCTCCAATGTAGTAGAGATTCAATAGAATTCATTGCCAAATGAAAGAATGGCCATGAGTCCCTCAGATAACCCAGAAATTGTAGACAGCCAGGAGAACAAACCAGAGCTAGCCAAGGAGAGGGGACAGAAGAATAAAAATTTGAAAAAAAAAATAAAAAACTGAGTAAAAAGGAGCTCTAGAAATTACAGAGTTAGAAGAAAAAAAATATTTATATATTTTGGTTCATGGGAAATAGGGGACAATTTATAACCAAACTAGAATGAGGAAAGTGAGACAAATATTTCATCTGTCTACCAGATGGGCATATTAATATTAACCTCTTATTCAGGAAATTCTATTGCTTTCTTGTAAAAGAGGTCTTTAGCTATTTTAAGATCTTGATTCCATACCTTTTGAGGCATGTTTGAAGGAAAGGGAAGTGAGAGTGGAAGGGATAAAACTTTAATGTTTAGTTGAACGTACTGGGAAAATACTTATATTTGTCCTCGAAACATTAAATCAGGATCAGCTACATAATTTGTGGGACTCAGTAAAAAATGAAAATCTGCATCCCTTGTTCAAAAATTACTAAAAATATCAAGATGCCAAAGACCAAGCATGGGGCTCGTCTAAAAGCAAAGCCTGCACAACTGCATGGATTATTTACCTGGGAAGCCAGTCTTCGATTTTTAACCGTCGCTTCCCAGAATAACAAAAATGTCACTAAAGTTCAAGAATATAGCCTTATATTTTTTCATCATACTGAAAGACTGAAGTAGAGCTTCGTATTTATCAAATATCCATAGTTTTTTCATTGAAATAAAAGTGATACTTATTTCATCCAACCACCTGACTATTCAGAATACACACAGACTTTGGAGCCAAGATAAGTGGGTGCAATCTCTATCTCTTGTCACCCAGTAGCTATGTGAACTTGGGAAACTTACTGAGCTTCTGTTCTGTAAAAGGGTAATAATTGTAGTATCTGCCACATAGGTATTAATGAGGGTTAAATGAAATTATATACATCAAGTATTCAAACAGTTCCTGGCATACGGTAAATCCTATATAAATGTTAACTATTATTAGGGCGACTGGGTGGCTCAATCGGTTGGGCGTTCAACTCTTGGTTTCTGCTCAGGTCATGATCTCCCTATCCTGAGATCAAGCAGCCCTGCATTGGGCTCCAACTCAGCATGGAATCTGCTTGCACCCACCTGTGCTCTCCCTCTCAAATAAATAAATAAATAAATAAATAAATAAAATCCTTAACTGTTAACTATTATTCATTGCTCTTAATTATAAAAATAAGGTCCAAACTTTAAGTGACTTGACCACCATCTCACCAATAGAAAGTTACAAAGAACGCCTCACTAAGTAGAATTCTTTCAATGACAGGAATATCAAAAAGTGGTCCACTTAAGGAAATGACTTAATTTTTTTTTTTAAAACAAGAGTTGCCAGATAAAACCCTCAATAGGAGTCCATAATTTAAATGTAAACTTAGAGATGTACAATTTAACTCTTTTTATTTCTTCATTCATTCTGTCAATATGTGTTTATTGAATGTTTCCTTTGTGTAAGATACGGTGCTAGACGTACTTCGAGACTTCAAGCTATAAGGCTCATGTGTAATCGGCATACAATTTAGTAGGTAAAACGCACAGTTACCTGTAATACCAGGCTATATGAGCCATCATATGAGGGGTCTACTGAGTTCAAGGACGGGAAGGAGGAAGTGTCTGACTTAAGTGATTAGGAAATTCATCTTGCAGGAAATGACATATGGGCTGGGTCTCCAGGCAGCATGGGCAGAATTTCAATAGTAAATACTAGGATGAGAGAGTACTCCAGAGGGAACAGCATGAACAAAAAACAGAGAGCTGGGAAATATGATATTTCTAAGTTAGGGTATTTTTACTTTTTTATTCTACCTTGTTCTAGACAAGACTTAAAGTATCCCACAAGGATACATAAATTACAATAAGGTAATATGATTAACAATTATATTAAAGAACCACTTCAAGTATTTCTTGGTTGAGCTTAGCTTGCTAATAGTAAGAAGCAAAGTTGGAAAAGTGAATTGGGATTAGAGTTTTAGTGGGTTTGAAATGCCGATATAAGAAAATTTTATTTTATTCACAAGCAGTCAGGAGCCATAGAAATTGTGCAAGCTAGAATTGAGAGGATATTAACCGGGCACTTGAAAGAGCACCCAGGCAGCAGGCTTGAAGATGGGTTGAAATGAGGGGTAAAAAATAAGAAGGAGAGGATTAATTGCAGGAAGGAAATCTAGACAGGGAGTGAAAACATTCTGTGGCAAGGCTGTGGCAGTAGGAATGGAAAATAAGAGAAAGATGTGAGAGATAAAAGTAGAAGCATTGTGGGGGGAGAAGGGGGGAGAGGGTTATTTTTTAAAGCAAGAACTGAAAGGAAATGTCTGTGCAGAGTAAATAGGGTTAATTTCGTTTTCATTTGTTTGCTTGCTTTCATTCAAGATAGATTTAAATTCTCAGGGTTGTTGCTGGTGATTGTGACCCCATCCTCTCCAGCACAACTGCCCTCATACCGGTCTGGGGAACAAGGGGGAGGCAGACAGGCTGGAAGACTCCCTCTTCATTTAGGCAGGAATGAAGGACTTCGGGGGGAATACAGATGTGTGCATGTAATAAATCTCAGCAGAGCTGTCCCAGAGAGATTCACAGCCCAGGATTTGGACTAGAGAGACGAAAATAATTCAATTTGGCACTCTGTAGCTATAAAGAACCTTTCAACTGAGAATGCTGAATATATCCAACTTTCAATTAGCTATGCTAATCAACCATCCACATTGTATAAATAGCAAATAACATAAAATAGCAAGAAAATCACCTTACTTTAACATGTGATTTTTGAAAGGTTTATATGATTACCACCACACATGTTTAAAGATAAGGTAGACCCAAATACACGGCAGCACCTAATTTTCCCAAATGAAAGAAAGATCTTTTAGGGGGACGACTGGAACAACCTGAATATATAAAAATGTGAGGCATGTAGCTTAAATAGTCACATAATTACTTATATTTATTAATTTAATTCTGCAGGCTTAAATTTAAATATTTTACAAAACAATATGAACTTATGAAATGTTCCCACACTTGAATTGTATGAAATAAGTTTATCAAACTTTTTACATGATTTCTAACATTGGTGCCTTTCCCCCTTTCCAGCATACCCTTTCTAGCCCTCTTCTTCAATTTTCCAGAGCACAGAGCACTTCTGTCAAAGTTGTTTCAATGCCAGACAAACCATGAGAGACTATGGACTCCAGGAAACAATCTGAGGGTTTTAGAGTGGAGGGCGGTGAGGGGCTGGGCTAGCCCGGTGAAGGGTAGTAAGGAGGGCACGTATTGCATGGAGCACTGGGTGTTATACGCAAACAATGAATCATGGAACATTACATCAAAAACTAAGGACGTACTGTATACTGACTAATGTAACATAATAAAATTTAAAAAGAGAAGAAGAAAAAAGTTGTTTCAATTCATTCCAAATTTGTGTATGATGAAGTCCCTAGAAATTTTATCTACAGTTGCAAGCACCCATTCAGAGACCATTTTACCTTTTCTAAAAAAAAATTATCCTGAAGGTATATTTTTCTTGTCTCTACAAGGTAATGTCCTTTCTTTAAAATGGATTCTGTCATGTGTTATCTATGAATATCCCCAAGTAAAAAAAATAAATAAATAAATATAAATACCTGAAACCAGTATTTTGAAGTTATCCCAGGCTAATGTTAAAAATAAAATAATTGAGAGATCAGCCCTTACTTATGACAGGCTTTGCAAGAATTAAAATATATGACAATTTACTCTTTTAGGGTGTGGATTTTTCAGTAGCAAATAATAATAATAATAATAAAAGGCTTCTATTTGGTGGTGGATGGTAATTGAGTATGAATGTGTCTAATGTTTTACAAATGAAACCAAAACCTAACAAATCTGTCTATTCTAATTAACTTTTCTAACTGCCCTTTATTATTATTATTATTATTACTATGTTTTGGTTCCTCTTTGCTTGCTATTGCCCTTCTGTGGAGCAGAGAAATAAATCATCCTCACAGTACCAATTAAATGAAGTTGTGGGGCCAAATGCAAAGTGAAAATGTGGAACTCTTTGTCAAAAGATTATTAAAAATTTCAAGGCAATGACAGCAGAGCATCAAGCTATCCAAGCATAGAACCCTGTTCAGCTGCACATCGCAGGCCCCCGAAGCCAGCCCTGATGACTACCACTGTCCTATGTCTTGAGGTAGTTGTGGAGACTGGGGGAAGCAGGAAGGTTCAAATGCACTGACAACTTTCAAAAGTTGCTTACCTGTAAAGGAGCTGTCCATTCCTGAGGGATTCAAAGAACTTACCTGAAATGTCTAGTATATATATATATATATATGTGTATATATATATATATATGTGCTGTATTTCTGGAATATTTCTCCTTTCATTTGGATTCACAAACAGCAACTGGTGAGAGAGAGAAAGAGGGAGAGAGAAGGAGAGAGAAAAGAGAAAGTAAAATTGGAACAAAATTAAGCTTAAAAGGTGGTGTCACCACACATTACAAATTTCGAAGTTTATGGGTAATTGAAACTTTTCTGAGAGGAAATAAAAATTCTTACTCATTAGTTGTGTAAAGTACAAGTTTACAAAGCACTTTTTTCCCCCTACAGATGCTAACTAATCATATGTCCTGGTCGGTTATTTATCAGGGGTTTACTTCCACAAAATCACATATTTCTCTTCACAAGAAACTTTTAATTTAATATGAAAAAAAATACCATTAGAAAATCTAGTCATTGGGGCGCCTGGGTGGCACAGCGGTTAAGCGTCTGCCTTCAGCTCAGGGCGTGATCCCGGCGTTTTGGGTTCGAGCCCCACATCAGGCTTCTCTGCTGGGAGCCTGCTTCTTCCTCTCCCACTCCCCCTGCTTGTGTTCGCTCTCTCGCTGGCTGTCTCTATCTCTGTTAAATAAATAAATAAAATCTTTAAAAAAAAAAAAAAGAAAATCTAGTCATTGAAATTATAGAGGCTTTTCACAAGTGGAACAAAAGCTATTGCTGTGACTTCAGAAAAAAAATCCTGTCCAGCTGAGGAAAAATCAGATGAACATTTCCCATTACATGTAAAAGTAACAAGGAGACATGAATTCAGAAATGAAAGATCAAAAATGGGAATCGTGAGGAGTATAGCAGACAATTTTTCTGTTGGATTATCTTTGGAAAGCTATCAATTTATACTGCTCTAAAATTAAAATTTAAATTAAGACATTGGAACATATGAACCTATTCATGTTATGCAATTATTTGACTAAATATTTTTACCAAAATCTTAGAATGCCCCACTATGAAAATAAAATATATTGAAGGGAGCATGTCACCAAAAGATAATACTTCCCTTGTTGGCATAATGGGTTGGCAGTTAGTTCATCATGAAAGACAGGGTGACCTTCTGGGAAAAGAGTTGGATTTAACCATTTGCAACTAAAGGAAGGGTATGTCTGAGTTAACCATAAAAGCAAACGCCTGAGATCTTGTGAAACTCTAAACAAATTAATTGTAGGTCGTGAAGTACAGTATGAAGTCTAAAAATAGTTCAAAAGTATGAACAGACAATAATTTGGATTAGCAAAGTGATAAACTTCCAGCCGGTGCTTTCTGGAGACCTGTATCTCCTCGCTTTGCAGGAGCAGTGCCCGCGCATGCAAAACAATCTGGCAGCGCAGAAAACAACGGCGGATGAGATGGGCCTCAAGGAGGGACAGGCTTCGGAGCTACCCAGAGCCAGACCAGGGCCAACAGGTGTGTCACTTTTTCTCTCTAAGCTTTGTTTTCCTCATTGGAAAAAGGTAGGTAATCATCTCATAGGGTCATTATAGGAATTAGAAATAGCATACTGTAGCTCATGGATTCCAGATTGTGGATGGCTTTCACATTTTAGCAAATCGGAAATGGGGACTGTGTCTTACAACTGATGATGACTTAGACTCAATAAAACGCATGTGTAAAATTCCTAGCACTTGGAGGTACTCACTAGCTATAAATTACTTTGATTAGCTTGTGTTACCGCTCTGCGTCCTGGGTTTCAGTAACTCATGCACTTCCAATGTGTCACCTACACAATGAAGTTTTTCAAATTTATCAGCATCAGATTCAGCTCCTAATCTGAATTTGACCATAGAGTATAAACCTCCCCAGCCGGCTGACCATAGGGAATACCCTTAATCTGCCGGCATACTGGTTATCTAATGTGTAAAGCAATTCGAACACCTTCTCATAGGGTCATTGTAATGATTGTATGAGATGAGTTATGGGGTAAAACACTGCCAGAGTGCTTGAAAAATGAGTGGGGAAAACAGGGCGAAAGATGTGTGCTCTTTGGAATCCAAAGACTCACCTTCACAGCCAGCCTGTCCACTCTCTAGCTTTGTAAATTTGGTTATTTGCTTTCTCTTTCTGAACCTCTCAGTTTTATTTTCTCATTTGTAGAATGTGAATGCTAATAAAATCAACACAAATTCATTTATTAAATGAATTAATATATGAATGATATATTAGATTTATTCATTTATTTTAAATGTACATATGCTTATGTAAAATACATATTACATATTACACATAGCATATCTAATGTCATATAGTATGTTAAAAATGATACGTATACCATATATAATGTGTGTGTGTGTTCCTGAGCACCTATCACACAGCAGGCGCTCTTCTAGGCCCTGGAGATTTAGACATAACGTATGTCAAGTTCTTGGTTGATAACCATCCTGTGCCTCCCTCTGCCTTCATTTCCTCCTCAGTGAAGAGAACAATATTACCTACATCAAAGGATTATTCTAATGAGCTAATATGTACAAGTGCTTAGAAAAGTGGCCAACAGAGAACAAGGTCTAGCAATTATCATTATTATTAATTCTCATGCTGAATTATGTAGTGGTTAGGGGACAAGCTCTAGAAACAAACCGGTTGGGTTAAAATTTCAGGTCTGCCATCTACCAACTCTGTGACCTTAGATTATTACTTAGCCTCTCTGGGCTTCTGTTTTACCAACTATAAGATGGAGATAATGATACCCACCTTATGGTGGTTATGAGGATTAAATATTGTACTTGTATAGCACTTAGTGTCTGTCACATAATAAGCTCTGTATTTGTCAAATCATATTAATAAATAAAAGTGTGCTTCCATTTATATGAAGTTCTGGAAAAGTTATCCGCCGTGATGCAAGTTAGATCAGTGATTTCCTATGATGGGCGATGGGACTGGATTTATTGCAAAGAGGAAGAAAAGAAATTTTTGAAATGAAGGCAATGTTCTATATCATAATCGGGATAATGGTTACACAAGTATTTGTCAAAATTCATCAAATTTGTATACTTAGAAATGGCTGCATTTTCTTACATGTATATTCCATTTCGATAAAATTGACGAATACTGATGAAAAATGCTTGCTCCAACAGCACGTAACCTAAAAGTGACCAGAGCAGGGAAAGAAGAACATGGTATTACATAAGATCTCTAAGGCAGCCATATTTCGGATGAGGTCATCCAGTGGGTGCTTAAGAGCAATGACTGAAATCTGATGGACCAGAGTATAGACTATGGTACCCATGATACTGATTAGGTACGTGATAAAAGAATAAACATTGCTCCCGTGTAACAGATGAGACAAATGAAAAATGTGCCTTTGGGCTTATCACATCAGTCGTCTGAACACTATTCTCGTTTGCGAGTTATGGGAAAGGAGTCCTTCCTGAGGCCTTTCACTTCTAAAATTCTTTAGGTCTATGACTTAGAAATACCATGGTAATTAGTCAAAGATAGAACTAGAAATACTTTCTTTTCTTTCCTTCCTTCCTTTCTAAAACTTTTCATCTTCAGGGTCAGTACTAATTAGGGGCAATTTGAAGAGAAGAATGAGCAATTTTTCTTTGAATCATCACTTGGCTAACCGATAGAGGTAAAAGCTTTATTTGTAAATTGGTATTTTTTAGTTATTTCTTAAAACTGCTATTGTCTGTGAGTATGATGTCTGATTCACTGAGGTTTAATTTGCTTTCGGGGTCTTAAAAAAATAAACTGCGCGGCAGTACCATTAGATTCTTCAAATTCCATTTGATGTAGCACTCATTATCAAAAGGTTAATGCCAGAACTAAAGCTAGCCTCACACGCCATTACTATATGTTTGAGTGATGGAGGTGAGCTGGTGCTTATACTAAAGACGACTTATTTCTGTTTGAAAAATGTCAGGAGAAGCACACTGCTCAAATAATTGGAAGCTTTTTAATAACAGCTTTTTTGGCTATTACACATTTAATTTATATTTACACACAGAAAAGTAAGATTTAAAAAATCTGTGCATGGTGTAGAGAATGAAGTTGATTTTTTAAAATAGGTATAGTTGCTTTCCTCTTTTTTTTTGCATAAAAGCTTTTGTTCACCCTTATTTGCAGATGAGCTTTTTAGAATTGTGCAATACAGGTTTTTGCACAGATATTTAAGACAATTATGAAAAATATGTCCCTCGGCATGTCATTATAACACTCTCTTACTACTGTGCAATATAAATGAGAAATTTTAGAAGAGTATAGCTTTGTACATAAAACCATAAATATATCCTAAGCACTCTTTTTTTCCGTAATAGTTCCAATTACTTCATTAATATTTGTTTAGACGCAGCAAGCAGAGAATATACTTTGTAACATCTGTTTGTTGAACGGGTTTTCACTGAATCACAATTGGCCGCTAATAGCTGCAACAAAGAAAATTATGAGAAGATTGTTTCTAAAGCACAAATGCTTTTTGGCTGTTGTTTTCCAACGGCGAATATGCTTTTAGAAAAAAAAAAAAAAGGAATAAACATTAGAGGGAGAAGCACTGTAGTCTCCCCGGCTGTGTGAGTTACATATTCTGTGAATGGGGGCATCATTTTGTTACTGGATAGCTAAGCAACTGCTTACGTGATCGATAAAGAACATTATCTTAAATCATAGCATGAATTCCCAATATCATACATAAAATCAATAAAACGCACAAAGAACAGGACTGAAATTTTCCACTAAAACATTGCCTGCTGCTTTGGAAAATAATATTTAGTAGGTTGGATTTTTTGTTGTTGTTTTACTAATTATGAGCTCAGTGGCAGTTTATTCTGCAGTAAATCTGCTGGTGTGAGATTAAACCTGTTATTGAACAGAGTTTTGAATCTACTGCAAGGCACTCATCACTGCTGGAGAGTGAACATTGCTGTTATCTCATTTAAAAGTTGGCCAGCAAAGCAGCCCATTTGTTTAAAATGCAATTAAGCTGGTGTCTTGAAGAGAAATTAGCAAGGAGTACTTCATTTTGGAGGCATAAGAGGTCTGTTCGTAGACACATTAATCCTGCGATTTGGGACATCATTGCAATTTGGGACTCTTCCGAAAGGCTGTTCGGAACACACAAGCACAAAAAGGGAAAGCTGGGTGGGGAGATGGGTCAGCTCTGCTCTTGATCAAAAGGAATCACGTGCAAGTGTTCACATCCTAAACCCCCAGCACAGCCTTGCATTTTATGTGCGCCAATTGAAGAAATTAAAAAAGCAATTCTGATGAATGTTGCTGCTGAACTGAATAAGAAAGGTCAGCCATTTTTCACATAAATGTGTGTATGATACAACCTGTTTTTAGAAGAAATATATAATAATTTCACTGCCAGATAATTGTTTTAAAAATGCTTAGTATTGAGTCTGTTTTAATTTCACGTTGCAATGATTACTACAAAACAATGGATGAGTATTTTCATGAAATTTCCCAAAGAATCAGTTACATGAAGCAGAAAACTTTTTTTTTGAACCA
This sequence comes from Ursus maritimus, assembly GCF_017311325.1. Lineage (NCBI taxonomy): Eukaryota > Metazoa > Chordata > Mammalia > Carnivora > Ursidae > Ursus > Ursus maritimus. The sequence continues at coordinate 36,299,122 of NW_024423564.1, read as the reverse complement.
GTACACTTTCCGAGTTTTTTTGTGAATGTTGCTTCTAATTCTAGAAAAAAAATAAATAATAATGCTTGTGATACCATTACCAGATACAGTATTTTGCAAAACTAAAGATTTCAGTTTGCAAAAAGCAAAAGAACTTTATAATGTTTTGCTTATTTCTTCCGGTAGTAGCAATAATAAACTATAGCATGAGATTAAAAAATAAAGCAGAGATTTGAGGTAATTACTTAAATGAGTCGAGCAAAACACAGTCTGAATTATGGTAATCGTTCACAGTAATAACAGATTTTTGTGGTGTCTGTCATATCAGGTGTTTATTATCCTCATTTCTGTATGACTTTTCCTAAAGTGACTGGCGTGTAGATATTTGTGTGCTATAAAAATTAAACGGGTGCCTATTCTCCCAGCCACCCATCTTTATTTTGGTCTATATTCCCAAAGGTAGTGGAATAAGCAGCTCATTTTAATGTTTCAGTCGATCCTGTGCGCTGAAGTAGTGTATGCAGTGAAATTTCAGCTCTGCGGAGCTCTCTCCGTTGACTCAGAGAGAGAGAGTTGCAGATTAACTCTGTAAGAGCCAGAGTTGTTTTTAAAATCAATTTTGCCACAAATCATTCTAAAATATACCCTGTACTTCCTCCATCATCTTCAACAGAATAGACTAACTCAATTTCACCACTTCTTAGGAATCACGATGGTCATTAGAAGCATCAGTCGTTAGGATGTACTGAAACCAGCAAAAACAACGGCTTGTGTTTTCTAGGGCGCTAGGTTGAAGTGCCCCAGGCAAATTTAATAAAATCCTAGTCAAGATGCCGACGTCGTAACCGCTTCGACAATATTTTATTCAAATTATCAGCTAACCTGTCTAAGCTCCTTGAAGGCAGGAGTGGGCTGCATTCGTCTTTGTCAGCCTAACACTAACCACAGTGCCTGGATCATTTTGAACATAATAAATAACCGATTTTTTTCCCTGGCTTTAAAAATGTGGGGTGCTCAAAAAACAAAACAAAACAAAACAAGTGGGCTGCTCTTTATTTTTGCCTCCAATTCTAATTAATGACACCTATCATCTCTGATCGCCTCCAAATTTTTTGCTATTTTATTTCCTCCTTTGTTGTGATTATTTTTGTTGTTCGTTTCTTTTGACCTTGCCCAAAATGCCGGCCCTTAGGGGCTGTCAGCAGCCTCTGGAGGACTTCTTGTTTTCTCTGCTGCTCACTAGCAATGGGAAATCACCCCTCTTCTCTCTTCTCAGCTTGCGCCTTGTTACAATAGAAACTGGAGTTTTGTTTCTCCAGGAGAGTTTTTCTTTCTTATTTTAAGCTACATTTAAGTCTAAAATCAAGCCTAAACTTTTTGCAATATTTCAAATACATTTTTTTTTCTTAATTTTTATTTCTTTGATTATGTGTGTTTGGACTTTTTCTTCTCCTTTTTAAAAAAAATTTTTTTTAAATGAACCATGAGAGACTATAGACTCCGGGAAATAATCTGAGGGTTTCAAAGGGGAGGGGGCTACGGGGATGGGGTAGCCCGGTGATGGGTATTAAGGAGGGCACGTGTTGTAATGAGCACTGGGTGTTATACGTAAATAATGAATCATGGAACACTACATCAAAAACTAATGATGTACTGTATGGTGATTAACATAACATAATAAAAAAATTTTTTAACAACTACTAAGTTAACAACCAGTAGAATTTCATGGTTTGTAAATATTCTTTTCTTATTTTTTCTGTATTTTCTACTAGGACCTTTATTTGTTTCTTAACTGTTCATGATGATTATGTGTTAAGAATTTAAGATTAAGGATATTCTCTCTGTGTGTCAAAGTTATTGAAAATATTTCGTTCAGTTTGCTTTTTCCCATTTAGTTCAGTTTGGATTTAGAAGTTCAAAAGTTTCAAGTTGTGGTATAGTTATATCTAGATATCTTTCCCTTTGCTATTTCCTTGCACATTAAGAAATCAGAAAAATATTCACAAATATTATCTTCTAGTTCTTCATGGTTGGAATTTTTATATTAACTCTTTGTTCCACTTGGAACATATTTTCATAAATGGCTGGAGAACCTGAATGGATTTTTATCCAAATAACCAACCAATTGCCCCACTCTGTTTATTGAATAATCTTTTCCTCTCCCCACAGATTTGTTATGCCTCCTTTATCATTCATGGTCTGTTACTGGGCTACTTGCCAGTCACCTAGAAACCATATTTTTAAAAAAGACGGGATAGTGATTATGAGACACAGAAAAAATAAGGATGCACATGCCTGAGCCTTAGAATATGTGGAGTTTTCTGTGAGACACTGACCTGCCTCAAATATTCCATACAGCTTTGTGCGTGGTTTTATCAGCATGTCCTCGGCTGTGATACTGAATACAACAAAGCTCTGCTACTCCTGCTACTACCTAATGAAGTAATGCTTCATTAAGAGAGAAAGTTAGTGAACAATCAGGAAATGGAAAGTATGTTGAAAAAAAATCTATAAGTTACAAGGCAGGCTTTTAGCCCATACTTACACTTTGGGAATGTTTGTTATCAAAATATAATTGCCTTGAGTTCCACAAAGCAGGAAAATATATCTGCGATACGTTTATCTGACAAAGACTTGTATTTAAAAATCAATGAGATAAAAATAGACAACTTAATAGAAAAATGGGAAAAGATTTGAATGTACACTTCAATAAAGAAGATATACAAGTGGCTAATGAGTATATGACAAGGCGCTCGATCTCACTAGTCATTAGAGAAATGCATATTCAGACATCAGCGAGATACACTATCTCCATCAGAATGGCTAAAAATAAAATGAATACCAAGTATATTTTTGGTGAGGATATTAAGAAACTGCAACTCTAGTATCCAGCTGGGGAATGTAAATTAGTATAACCACTTAGATAACTGTCTAGTAATATCTACTAAAGCTGAACAAAAGCGTATCCTATGACCCAGAAATTATACTACTAGGTATACACCCACAATAAATGCATTTTCATGATCACCAAAAGACCCATACTAGAATATTCACAGCTCTTCATAATAGCCGCACACTGGAAACAGCCCAAATGTCCATCAGCGGTGGAATGATAAAAATATATTCAGAGAACGAGATACTATATAGCAATGTTTCTGAAAATTAGTAGGTATCAGAATCATCTGGAGGGTTTAAAATACAGAGGGCTATGCCCCACCCAGTGTTTGATTCAGAGGTCAAGGCTCAAGAATTTGCTCAGAAATTTGCATTTCTAACAAGTTCCTCTGACGCTGCTACGAACGATCTGGGGACACATTTTGAGAATAACTGTGACCAGTAATGAGAATGAACAATCTACAGCTACCACAACAATATGTATGTATGAATCTCACGAATCAAGCACAAAGAGCCAGAGGAAAACAGGCAAAGCAAGTGGTGTGACAGATCAGGACAGCGGTTACATTTGGTGGGGTCGTAGGAACAAGGAGGTCGAACCAGTCCTTCAGGGGTGTCGACTCTCATATTTTTCTTGTTCTAGATGTTTAATAAGCAGATCACTAGATCTCCACACACCTACTACATATATATGTCTATAGGTCAATAAAAACTGTAAGTGAAATCTAAACATCCAAACACAACACCCCCATCTTCCAGATTAAATCAAACAATCACGACGTTGATGAATTCTAGCCCAGAGTATGTGTTCATTAACTGTCGGATATTTAAATCTCGACCAAGGATTTCCTGCTTCTGTTCCAGGTCTGCTCAGGTGAACACCTCTCCAAGGGTCGCCGACAGAAGAGCCCCGTGATGACGCGCAGTCTCCACGCTGTGGCTCTCGAGGAGCTAACCTCCTGGCCTCCTGAGCCACGGCCAGCTCCTTTAGCAGCTTTTAAAAGGAAAGGAGGAATAGACAGAAGGAAAGAAGGAAGAAAGAAAATGAAGGAAAAAGAAAGAACTGTTCCAAGAGCCCAGAACAAGAAAAATGCCTTCCGGCTGAGGCAGGAAGACAGAAAAGAACCTTCCTCAGGAAGAAGTGAGCACAGAGCTCCATCTTGAGAAGAGAGCAGGGACGTGTTTTATCGCTCTCGATGCTGTTTTCTTCGCGGGTATGCCTTCATCTCACCCCAAACTCGACTCTGAAGACGGTAAAAAGGCTCCTAGGAGTTTATGACCCTTTCTACTTGGCCGCTGCTATTGTTTTCCTCCCAGGGTCATTCCTCTTCAAAGCCGGGTTAACAAGACAGAAGTAGATCTTTTACAAGGTTAAAGTTGCTTTCCCGGGGAAAAAAGAAAACCTTCCATAAAGACCCTAAATTCTCTCCATCCACTTTCCCCTGTGCTCAGTATTTTTCACCAGCCTGAAGGTTAACCGCCTCCAGCTCCTGAGACCTCACGTCATTTCCCCTCAGCCTCAGCCCCTGCTGGGCCCCTTTGCATTTGTTTGTTTGTGCTTGGTTTTTTTTCCAAAGATGGCCTTGGCAGAGGTGGTAGGTACAAGAGGCTAACTTCCTGTATGTTGGTATGTTAATGTTTTATTCCAAAACATTGGGATAAAATAAAAATATATAAGGAAAAAATGAGGGGGGGAGGCGAAGTATGTATTATGGGTGCCTCCCTTTTCTGCTCGCGTTTTTGGCACTCGTAAGCCAGGGGTGGTGTCCATTGCATTTTATGTAGGAACATTGGCTCTTGCGCAGCCCAAATGTGCTCTTCTCTTAACTACTGGAAGGGACGGAGTAGAGGGAAAGTGTGGAGGAAATAGTCATTGCAATTGTGTATTTTACAGGCCAGTGCTTGGAAATCCAGAGACCAGCCGTACCAGTAACAGGTGTAAGCTATGAGAAAGAGTGAATGCATTTTGAGTGCAGAACTATACATTATTCAGCAAGCAGGCCTGTAGTAGTGTACTGGATGCTACGGGGGGTGTAGTGGGTGTCTGTGGGCAGACCAAGTCCAAAAAATAAATAAATGAAAGGCAAGATCTCTTCCCTCAATGAGTTTACTACCTAACAGCAAACAATTAAGGAAATTAAAAACAGCAATAACAACAAACAGAGTCCCAAGATTAAGAAAAACAAAAGAGAAATATAGGATAAATTAAAGTGTATCTATATAGAAAAAGACACTCAACTCAAAAAGCTTGAGATCCCAAATCAACTTTGTTTAAAAACGACATTCTCCTATCTGTGAAATAATCTATGAAAACCTATTCTATTAGTTGTCATTGTATTTTTCAGAGCCATTTCTTCCATGCTTTTACTCTAAGTCTTCAACTATGTTGTAAACATTTTCAGAACCAAGATATTTTCCCTGTCACTTATTTATTATTAGAATCTTACCTCCTCCTCCTCCCCCCTTCCCGCGAAGGAAACAATTATATTGACTATAAAGAGACATGCAGAAAAATAAAATGAAAATTGCTAAGCAAGAAAAATGAGGCAAAGGGGAATTAAGAGAAGGAAGGTAATATAGAGTTAGGGATAAAGTTAGTGACTGAAATAATGCCATCAAGGGTTATAGACTTAGCAAAAAGTGGGCTGAAAATTTGGTCTGTGCTTCCTAGGAGCCTGTTCAAAAAGGGAAACACAATCTGCCTTTTACACATAAGCTGTGTGTTCTTTTCAAAACTGGAGCTTAATCATGTCAAACTTTCTCAACATGCTTAAAATCTCCCATGACTTCCCATCTCCACTTGCACTTCCTCCCTGACCTCACAAAGAGGTCAACTCCCTTATTCTAAGCCCTAACGATATGATGGAACTCTTCTTCAGAGCACCCACTGCAGCTTCCTTCAACATTTTCTTCAGGCTAATGTCTCTTACACATCTCTTGCTTATTAAACTCTAAGTTCCATGAGGTTAGGGACCATGTCTCCTTGTGTTCATCTATGTGTGCCTCTGACCTGTCACGGTGTTTGGCATGCAGTAAAAATTCAGCTAGATTTTGTTTAAAAAAAAAAAAAGTGAGGGAGAGGCAAGCTTTGTTTCATACTGAAACCTGATAAAAATATCCTTTTATAGATCCTCATAAAAGAAAGTGTGTGATATGGGAAACACTGCCCTCAACAACCTCATTAAAATTAAATGTAGGGTGAGAATATTTACTCATAAACATTCTTCAATGCCAAACTGCCTGATACCAAGTCATAGTTTCATATAGCAGTTCAATAACAATGCAAAATTGTTGGTCCAAGGATGAAATTAGAACAGATTAAAGAAAGACTTCATATTCTTCAGCTCATTCATCACAGATATTTTTTACAACGAACCATAAACACAGAGCATCAAAGAGAACAAATACTTGGGAGTGTAGATATTTTGAAACTAACTGACAGCAGAGCCATACCTATAAGAGTCAGTAGAGCTGAGGTAAGCGTGACATTTGCTTGTGAAAACTCAGGAGCCCAACCAAGACACAGCTGAGTAAGAGCTGGAGCTGCAGTTACGTACACACACACACACACACAGCGATAGTTATATATATAGCTGTTGTTAATGGTAGATATTTGACATGTAATCACCGAATGCTTGAAATCCTCCTCGCTCCCTCTCCAACAATCTTTTCTTTATGAACCTTTGCTCAGGGAAGCCTGTAGTTCCTTGTGCTGAGAGAACTTAAGAGACTGTTGGTTTCTGTGAGAAGGTCTTTGCAGATTCTTTTCTAAAAATATATCAGTTAAAATACTTCACGATTTATCTCCTGAAAATTAAAAGGCATAAGCTTGCACACGTCTTCTGTGGTGATCTAGATCTAAAACGGTGGCAATCAACGAAACTAAGTATGAAAATAAATGCATGGGATTAGGTGTTAATCAGAAGAGTTGATGTCAGAATGGATATAATGAGTTGCCAATGAGCTTTCTCTCAACTGGAAATGAAAACTTAGAGAGTCTTCCGTGACCAAGGATGTCAAGCAAACAAAAATCTTCAGGAAATGTACGGGAGGTAAAGCGGTCTCTATTCTTTCAATTAGCTGGAAGGAGAGAAGGAAGCGTAGGGACATCACAGAGCAGAATCATTTTACTCTGATTCTAATGATAGGTGGTGAATCACGGAGATAATAATGTGTATTTGTCTGTTTTTCTGATTTACATTGTTCTTCCTTCCAAGAATGTTAGCAGATGGAGGAGGATGGAGTGTGGAGGTGAGAGGTGGGGCCAGAACTACCCTGTAAATTTGATCACTCTCTAAGAAAGGGTACCTAGAAGTATGTACACAATAAAAATGTCCTGATTATGGCAATGGGGAACGTGTAGCTTTTGACATGGCACTTCTGCCAGTCTAGTGCTTAAGAAAGGTAGTAAGCCCACATCCTGAGCCCTTGATCCTGGCTGAATCTTCACCCAGCATGGGCTGCACTGCACACCAGATTTCAGGCAAGCCACGGTGAACAGTTTAGATGTCAATGACGGGAGGAGGGGGGAATGTCTGCTCATATGTCATCCATATCTTTCAAACAGCTTATTAGCTGATTTAGTAGAAAACGGAAATGAATGGTATTTTATACAATCCCAGTCATTATTTTACTCCTCTTTGAAACCAGACCAGATATTGTGGTCTGGCTAGTTCAGGGACATCTAAATTCAGAGGCACTCGCGCGACTTTCCAGATTTTTAGCTTCTGAGAATCTAAATCTGACACTTGGAAGACTATTAATTCTCTGGAAATGAAGACTACAGTTTGCTAGTTTCTGAGAGAGTCTGTGATTAGAAATTCTCTGGAACGCAGCAGCAGCGAGCTAGCAGGGTAACAGGTGCAAGTGTGGCAGGATCGAACACGAAGGGCCGACGTTCTGGTTGCTGAGCGGAGGTGGTCCCATGACTCAGTTTGGCACTGAGCCAGTGGGTGCCACAAGTTGCATCCTCTCCATAATTCTGGGAATTGTGTACAATCCAGTGGAGGGAACGGGAAATCCCAGAACGAGTGATTTAAAATGCTTGACAATACTGATAACTCAGATTTTTCTTGTTCTGTAGTGTTGCAGATATCTGTCACACAAGGAGGGCCTCAGGGACCCAAGGCATTTCTTGAGACTGGAAAAACACAGCCCAAATGTTTTCTTAGTAGGGTAATTAAAGCTAGAATTAGCCCAGTTTATTGCACTATCAGAAGAGGGTTAGAAGATGCATCCAGGCCAAATGACTGCACGTTAGAGGGAACAGAGAAAAGTCGAAATGATATGTAGCAGTAATTAATTCATACAGTAATTTAAGTTTACTAAGGTGTTTGTATGTTTAACTATTTACTGAGCTGAGGTTTATAATTAGGATATACAGATCTTCCTCAACTTACAATGGGGTGATGGCCCCATAAACCCAGCATAAGCTGAAAATATTTTAAGTGGAAAATGGCTTTAACGCATCTAACCCGCCGAGCATCATAGCTCAGGCCAGCCGACCTTTGCGTGATCAGGACACTTATATTAGCCTACGGGTGGGCACCATCCGTGCACACAAAGACTACTTGATCATAAAGTCTCAAATATCTCATGTAATTTGTTGACTGCTATACTGAGAGTGAGAAACAGAATAGTTGTATGGGTACAGGACGGCTTCGGCGTATCAGATGTTTAGACACCTGGCTGACAGGGACCTGCTGCCTGCTGCCGCCGCCCAGCCTCCTAAGACAGTCTCATACCACATATCGCTAGCTTGGGAGAGGACCAAAATTCAAAATTTGAAGTATGATTTCTGCTGAGTGCATATCGCTTTTGCACCATAAAGTCAAAAAATCACAAGTCAAACCACCGTGAAGTCAGGCACCATCTGTATATGATGACATTTTAATAAAGTATAACTCCCTGACTTAAAGCTCTTTAATTATTTCCCATTACTTTAGGATAAAGAAAATAACTTCCTAAGTGGTCTTCTTGCCATGTCCCTTCCCTGCCCTCCGCCCCCATCAGCTTGATCAACGCGAAAGCCAGAGTGAACTATTTAAGTGGGAATTAACTCATGGTACTCATTGCTCAGAACCTGCTAAAAGCTTCTTATTTCCTCTTAAAGAGTAAGTCTTACAGTGGCCTAGGAGTTTCTAAAAAACTGGACCCCACATACATACTATCTCTCTGATCTTGTCTCTTACTACTCGCCTCTTAATTACTTGGGTCGTACTGGCCACCTTGCTCTTCTTTGAGCATTGCAATTATGGTCTCCCCTTTGCCTGCTTTTCCTATAGATGCCTCCTTGATTTGCTCTCGTGTATTTACTTTGGGTCTACCATGCTGTAAGTAAGGTTACCTCTTAGCATGCTATATTAAAGCTCAATGGACTTCAACCCTTGTTTTCCTCGTCTGTTTCATTATTCTTCACAATACTAACCAACTCTGATATACTAGAAATGTACTTACTGTTTGCCTCCCTCACAAGGGTATTCTTCCCTGTCATATGGAGAATACAGGGAACAATTCATTCCAGGTTCAGAGCAGGCCTTCAATTGGTATTTGCTAAAGAATAAATACCATTCACAATGGAAGCTACTATGTCACGCAGACACAAATTGCTGTCTAAACCTCTCTTCTCACCTCACAGTTCTCAATTACACCTATTTTGGCTTCCTTCAAGTTCTTGGAATATACTGTTCTCTTTTGACCTCAAGATTTCTGTCCATACTTTTCTCTCTGCTTGCATGCTCTTCCTCAGTTCCTTTCCCTGACCGGTCCCTACTTATCCCTTAGATCTGAGTCTAAATGTGACTTTGTCAGAGATGCTTTTCCTGACCAGCCCCATGTTACCCACTAAAACATTTTATTTGTGTTCTTCATGGAATTTAATACTCTTGCAATTTTCATCAATGGATTATCTTGAGAATTTTTGTCTCAATGCTTACCTTTTCTACTTAACCACAAATTCTGTAGAAGTTTGCCTTATTCATCAAAGTGTCTTCAAAGACTAGAAATTGGCTGGCCCATAGTGGGCATTTGAAAAAAAAATACTAAACGGATAACTGAAAGGAGTGTATTTTGACAGATAAGAACTTAAAATAAACCTGTTCCTGTTTATATCCTACTCACTTATACTTGGGTAAAGTGGAGTTGGCTTTTCCTTCTGCTCTCTAGCTGTGGAAATGACCTGCTGTCATCATGCCACGCATCACTGGGGACCAGATTCCTAAATGAAAATATACACCTTCCATTGGAAAAGACAACAGAATCAGGTTCCTATTTTAGGCACGTGCAGGGATTATTTCAATGTCTAGAGATTCTTTACCATACCTGTTGAAACGAGGAATTATTGAAGTTAGAGTGGAAGAAAGCATCCATGTGGGTGGAATACCTGTGAACAGCCTCCGGGGCGCCGTGGCTGGCCCCGAGGACTCTTCGCTGGGCGGCATCGCCTTTGTGAATTCACTATGGTCCTAGACCTCACAGGTGTGAAAACAGGATAAGTAAACACAAAAGTAGACTCTTAGAGACAAACATAGCACAACTAGATTAACCCGAAACTAACAGGTGAATGAAAAAGCCAGGTAATTAACTTCCAAACAGGGAATATTACTTTCTGGTGACTAAGGTGCTTCTATTTCCTATTCAAGGTCGTGATTTTTCCATATGTGTGTGTCAGATAAGATGAATTATCAAATCAAATGACTGCTCAGTAATTGCAGAATCAGAACAGAGTACAGTCAAAGGTCCTGAAGATGATTCATTCAGACCTTATGAGGTGTGGTGACCAGAAGCTCATGGCTTCCCGGTCTCTCTTCTTGTATCCTGGATTGTGCAGGCAACCGGCTACATGACTGCTCCTGTTAGATGATGTATGCTGACTGCAGATGTGACAATTTCACTAATTAAGTGATATTCTAGTATGTTCCCATGGAACTAGAAAACATTTTGCTAAGTGTTGTTTTCGAGTCATTTAATTCTCACAGGACAACCTTATTTCCCTTTTCTCTGAGTACTTGGGGAGGCCTCATTGCTCAATCCTGAAGGCTTGGGACTATGTGGAAATAAATTACTCTCACCCCCTCCTAAGGCAATGAAAATGTGTACAACTCACTAGATACTACAGGGGTATTTCTAAAAGTTTCTGTTCTATATTAACATTTTTCCGACTCTAATGGGAAAAATTGCCAGAAGCTTCTGTATTCGTTCTGAATGAGAGCTGGAAGAGAATCCAGGTTACAGTCAGGAAGCCTGAGACGCAGATTAGAGCTAAGAGCGTGTGTCGAACCTCTGTCCACACATTCGGCTTCTTCCATAAAAGAAGAGATTCATTTGATTGTTTTCGTGGAATGGGAAAAAATGAGGCTGTGAAACATGAGTGTGTGTGTGTGTGTGTGTGTGTGTGTACGTGCACCTACATGTGTGTATGCATCGTGTGATCGCTTCCTTTCTGACATGTGGGTCACAAGGCACTGCCTCCTTCCCCATGGTCATGCTGCCATTCTGGATGAAATAAAGCCCTGGTTCAACAGTATAGACCTTCCTAACTGAGCCTGACTAGTAGTAAATGTTAAGGCCTCTTTCAGTGGGTGGAGAAGGGGGAGTCCTTGCTCTGACAGATTTGGCCAAGGCAACAGGCTTCCTATACCTCCTGGTTTAGCTCTGAGCTATTCCTCTTTCAGAGGAATGCTATCACAAATGGGCTGAGAAACACCACACAGAGGCTCTGTCGCTGCTCTTGCAAAGGGACAGTGGCAGACCAGGACATTTTAAAGCCTTTATGTGGTGCCTCCTGAGTCAGACTGAATAGCTCTCAGCTGAAATTGCCAATGGATAAAAGCTCTCTTTAGAAATGGCCCTTTGATGAAAAGTTTTGGAATTCTTAGGATTATAACCCTTCAGCCAAATCCCATTATGTTCTATTTCTTCCTTTGAACTACAGGGAACTACAGAGGTAAAGCCCTTCCAGAGAGAAAGGAGGGGAAGTTTGAAGGGGAGAGAAATGACTTAGTGTTTCTATCTTCTATCTTTGCAAAAAAAAAAAAAAAAAAAAAAAAGTTTAGTTTTTTTAACGGAAGTGTCTATGAAATGAAAGCAGCCCTCAGGGGGAAAGTTCAGACGTCGCCGTGCTTGGGAACTTGGCTATGATGGTAGCCTCTCCACGAGGCAGGTGTGGAAGACCCTATTGTCACGGGCCATGAAAGCTTGGGCCAAGCTCTGAGTTGTAAGATCAGGCAGTCAGCAATTAGATGGTGCTGGAGATGTCTCTCATTGCTACTCTCAAAGTAACCTTTGTTAATTTTTCCAATTGTGACTACAGGCCCTTTACTGTCCATTTTTTTCCTTATTTACCATTTTATTAAGCATTTCCTTGCATTCTATCTTCAGAGAATTTAATAGTCATTAATCGGGTAATTGTCACATTACTGCAAGGAAATTCACTACCAATGTCAACAGATGCCAAAAGGAGGAAACGGGGGCATGGAAACAGGTTAAGTGAATTGCCCAAATTCACGTAAGCCGGTAACCAGAGCAGAGGGTGAACACTCTTAGCATATGATTCCTTGTCTGTGGTGAACCCCGGGAATGGGTGGCCACTTAAATTTAAAATTTTACTTTGAGTGATTTTTTTGGGTCACATTAGTTATCCAGTTTTCCTCCATTTTCCAGATGAGTAAGAGTCTTACAGAGGCTTGTATAATTATCTCTGGAACAGGTGCATTTCAGTCATCAAATTCAGAACAAGGCACATTTTAGAAATTACTACTGGGGAGTACTAGTATTGCAGAAAAAATTACAGAGATACAGCTTCCAGTAGTCATCTTTTATACCTCTCTGCATTGCCAAAAGATCGATAGGTATGCCAAACTCACTATCGTAAGAAAAGTGCACACACATTTGAAAAACACACACACACATGCACACACACTCCTTCATCCTAGGCCACTGATATCTTGACTTCAATTACACCAAGTTAATAGATTATGGGAAGATTCCGATATTAAGTTGAAACACAAAACTAGATATTTTAGTTCCCAAACCCAGCAGTCTGTAATATTTTCAAAAAATATATTGCAAAGAAAATTCATCTTCCGGATTTTTTTCTCGACTCCCTTTTCTTCCTTTGGGAATCATGACACAAGTTCACGGAGTAAGGGGTGGCTAATAAATAATGGCTCCGTACCACTTATAAATATTGCCGGTCAATGAAATCTTTTAAAGAAAAAAAAAAGTTATGCTCTCCCACGATGCCTTGCCTATTTTTAATTTAGGCAGAAAAAATGGACAAGGAATTATAATAGTTTCAAGATCTTCAGTAAACCTTTAAAAATTGGTACCATCTTAAGATCTTTCTAACTTTCCAACTCTCCTGACTTATTGGTTCTCAGAGTAACTCCTGTAAAGGATTAAATAAAACAGGCTTAAAATGAAATTTGGAATTAAACCTATTCAAGTAGGAGAAAAAATTAAAATAGAAAGTAAGTTTATTGTATTTTATCTAAAAATAAGCATGAGCCAAGAACATGAGCCTAGGATAAAGTGGTGGATAAAAACTAAATTCATCTAAGCTAGCCTCTGGATATGGCCCTTATTTGAGAACTAAAGATACGTAGAGGCTTTCCAGTAGGTAGAAGGGAGGGTTGGAGTGGACAGAGAAGGAAAGCAGTGTGTCTTAAGATCAGAAGAGAGAAAGAGTAAGACAAAATGGAAGACATTCAGTGTAGCTGGTCTACTGAGTGTTAAGTACAAGGATGGAGAGAGAGATACAAAGAGCACGATAGGGAAAAGGGAGGCAGGAGCCAGACCCAGAGCCATAAAGTGCTCTAGTCATGGCGAATTAGTTGACCAGGTTGTTACCATGTCTTGTTTTAACTCAGCAAACTGATCTCAAACATTTACTTTTTGATTTATTAAAAAATTCAAATATTTTAATACATATATAGAAATACATATGAATTGATCAGTATGTAATTTCATTTGTTCAACAAATATTTGTTGGCTGTGCGCTATGTGCTTGACACCGATTTAGGCCCGAGAGATAAAGCAGTAAATAAGACATAAAAGATCTTTCTCTTAAGCTGTGTTTGTATGTGTGAGTGTGTGCATTTGTCTGATGTTCACCCAGACCATGGGCTCTAACATGTTACACTGAATTAACATTTACTGAGAACCCAACATTCAAATGAAATCACAAGGATATATTATTTACTCATCTCAATTGTACTATTATCCAAAGAAAAAATAAACCTAAAACAGGGGAAACACCATCGGAATAATTATGCTCTATCGGCAAGTGATTTGGGGAAAAATGAACAAGATAGACAAAGGAGACGAAGCAAGCTGAGTGATGAATGAGATGATATTAAAATTTCTGGCAGAGAACATAGGTCATGCTAAACACAGAAAGGAGAGATTCATTTTGGTACATAAAAATGTGGCATCTCCATTCATAGGAACTACTCCCTGCATTTGCTCTATTACAAAGCTATTAACTTCTATTGAAATAAAAATTAAATTCTCAAGCTGAAAGAAGCTTATGGAATTAATTATGATGATATGTGAAGGGAAAAGAGGGGGTGTTTCCATGGGGCTGCAAATGTATGAGAGAAAATGAATAGAATGGAAGAAATCTCTCCATTTGGGGTTTGTAAAAGACTTTCCAGGAGGAGCTATTCAGATATTTTAAAGATGGGGTAAGTTTGGCTTTTACATATAAAATAAGTTTCCTCAGGTAATTTCATGTAAATTGTAAAAATAACCTTCCCAGAATTCTTTGGGTGTTTCCAACAGGACACCCTCCCTACGGGGATTTGTGAGCAGGGTGTGGAAATTTTTCTGATGGAATGATCCCAGCGGATCATGCTTCACAATGAAATGAAAATGAACCCTCTAAGTGGCTTTCAATCAAACAAGAAAAAATGAAGCAAAAATGTGTGACACAAAGTATTATAGATAGCACTCGGAGATTTCCAAAACGAACTCTAAACTCAAATCATCAAGGGCAACATATGAATGCCGATTATAAGAATTTGTTTCCTTTATCCATAGTCACACATTCACTGGCTGCTCCTTCACTTTGCTCCTTGCTTATTTGTTTGCCAGAAAGACAGATCAACTAATCATAAACAATGGGGGAAATGGTAGTTTAAAAGCAATAAAGTAAAAAAAAAAAAAATAGTGAAAAGAGGAATTGAAATCAAAAGATGAATGTTTATAATATAGAGCAGGGCAGGGGGTAATCCAGGCAGACTCGATCAGACACAGGGCAATGAGAGTGACTTTATTAAAGTCTTCAAAAAGTCTTTGGGGCCTTAGACACAAAGAAGTCACCAGAGGCCTAAATGTGTTATATGTCATGACTCTAGAATTGAGTCTCACACCAATAGACTGTGGCTTATTAACAACACACATATTGGCCCAAATGTCATGCAATTTTGCTGAAAAGTATATAAAACTCTCAGGTGACACACAATATATGAAAATGGTACGATAGCGATGTTCAAATCATACCACATACACGATAATCTTTACTCCCAGTAACATTAATTTTGCAAGTACTTTTTAAAGATGAATTTAATTTTCATGACTTAATAAGAAACATAAAACCTTAATCACGTGTAAGAATGTTCAAGCTTCTCGTAGTATAGACTTCAAGTATGAGAAAAATTACTCAAGGTTTTAGGACGGTCTCCAAACCTTAGAACAAACACCCCATGAGATCTTTAATGTCATTACAAAGCAAAAAAGTCTAAGTTTATAAGTTCTCATCTGAAACACCCTAACGCAGTGAAGTACGTGCTGGTTGATTTATCCCTTCTGGAAGAATGAAAGGTTGCGTTGGACCCGGTGAGATTTTAACCTGTGATCCTAGAGAATCTTCCAGAGCTTCAAACCTCAAGTTTGATGTGTAACCTACTGGTTTAAAGGGACCTACATATTAGTACTGGAGAGTCTGACATAGTGGGTGGGTACATCAGACACGAGAAAGAGCAATTTAGTCAGCAAGACACCTATATTCCCTGTTCTAATCATAAAAAAAGATGATCTTTCCAAGAGTTACCACAAGAATTTCGATACGCACTGAAGGAGCAAATCACGTTGCTGGAATTTTCCTCGATGGGATTTCAGCCTCAATTTAGAAAAGAATCTCAATTATTTCTGAGAATGTAATGCCTTCTTTTATTAGTAAAATGTTTGAGATGTACATTATGCTCAAATTCGTGATGTTATTGTTGAATATACATCATTCTTGAGTTCAAAGTACAATGAACTTATTTATCTTGATTTAATTAATATTCCTCAGAATCATACTTCCTTATTATATGGATTCAGGCAGATAAATTACATTCCCTGACATACAAACCAGCGTACTGAATGACACTTGATGAACCGCGATAGCATTCTTCTTATTAAGGGGAACTTTCACAAATCACCTTCCCACTTGTCACCACTCCGCATACCTGTTTCACCAAGAGGCCAAAATCCCAGCCAATAGAATAGACTTTCCTGTTTGCTTCCTTTCCTGGCTGCTGTTTCTGAGCCAGCTTCTCTGACTAATAATATTTTTCACATTTTATGCTTTCATGTTATTTTCTTCTGTGAAAGGGGGCAAGAGAGAGGAGGATAGGGTGGAAGGTAGTTTCAGAAGGTTAAAAAAATAAGATCAATCTTTTTGGACTATGATAGAAATATAAATCTCAGTATAACCAAGTTTTTCTAATCAGGAATAGTATCAATTTTTGTGACTATTTACTCATTAAATTCGATTTTTTTCAGCCACTATTACCAATTCCTGCCCAAATGATTAAATTTGCTCTGGAGTTAATCCAATTTGGATTTGCCAAAGCAAACAGACAGCTAAAAAAAAAAAAAAAAGAAAAAAAAAGAAAGCAGACAGCTTAAAAAAAAATCCATGTAACACAGAAAATCTTAATATTTTCTCTTTTCAAAATCACCTTGTCTTTTTCTTCCCTTCCTTTCTTATCTCCGTTCATTTACTTTCTTACTCTCCTTCCCAAGAAAATGGGTCTACTTTTAAAATCATGGTTTTTATATTGCAATATTAATACCAGGAATAAAAAAAGAAAATTTTACTAACATTTAATATGTATAATGTCCTCTCATATCCCCAACTCTCCCTACAAAATGGAATTGAGTGAGTCTCAAAAAGGAATATTTGACACATCTATATAATCATTGAAAAAACATTTTGATAGAAGTTGCCGCTTTGCAAGTTGGCTGATTTCACTGCCTAGTGACAAGATGTACCACTTAAAATGCATATTGGGAAAATAAAATTCTTTCTCCTCTGCCTGCGATTGCATATTATTTACCGTACTGAGGATTGACAGAGTAAATACAGGGTGCTCAGTTAAATTTGAATTTTAGATAAAGAAACATTTCCAATATATGTGTGTGTGTCAAATATTGCATGGGACGTACTTACACTAAAAATTAGCATTTGTAATTTGAAATTCAAATTCAACTGAGTGTCCTGTACTTTTATTTGCGAAATCTAGTAAACCTCACTGCATGCAAAGATGAAACAAAAAGCAATATTTTTGACAGGGCAGGTTTTTGTGGATTTGTCATCTGTAATTTTAATAAACTGTTTGTTGAGACTTTGATTAAACAAATTGTTTTTAACTATTGATACTTATCCTAATGACTACCCAGGTATGAGTGTTTCTTCTGTAAATCTTAAAGATTGTCATTTTGATCCTGTATCCATGTAAAACTCAAATTTTGGTAAGACTCAAATATAAATTTTAACAGTACTGGGCCAGACATAGCTATTATCATAGAAAATGTGTTAGGACTGCAAAGAGTGTGGATTTCTCAAACCTTCTCCTTGGTTCTTCCAAGCCAAGGAGACCAAAATGGGAATTCTGTTGGAAAGGAAAGGATGTGTCCTCAGTCACAAATCTTAGAAACAGGCTGAAACTGGGAGTTAGCAGCCCCCCCGCCCCCGTACCCTGTGGTTTGCATCTTTAGCCTTCCCAGTGTTGGCTTAAGTCTTTTCCTTGCAGATTCTTCTTGGCTTTTCATTTCTCATGGTAAAATAAGGGCACCCCAAAATTCTAACTTTACATGTACATATGTACCCACAAACAAAGCCTTCATCTCATTTCCAATTCTCTTAAGAATAAAAAAATATCACTGTCTCAACATGGAACATGGAACACTTCTGTGTTAAGAAACTATGATCGGGGTGGTGTTATCCAGTATATGGCCAACTGATAGTGGCTTACTCTTGGCTGGAGAGTAGCACCTGTAAAAAAAAAAAATCTAGCCTTTAGTGTGTGGGGTAGAAAGATAACCCGATATACAAGTTACAAGTTCTAAATAAGAAGTTTTTTTGTTTTTTTAAAATTTTATTTATTTACTTACTTACTTATTTGAGAGAGAGACACACACAGAGAGAGAACATGCAATTGAGGGGAGGAGCAGAGGGAGGGGGACAAGCAGACTCCACACTGAGCTTCATCCCATGACCCTGAGATCATGACCTGAGCTGAAACCAAGAGTCGGAGGCTTAACTGAATGAACCACCGAGGGGCCCCAAGGAAGAGAACTTCTTAAGTAAAAGGAGATTCAGAATAAATTTTACAGCACAGGATGAGGTCAGGCTCGGGTCAGCTAATGGAGTTTACTGAGAATCTGGAAATAAGAGTACAGCAAGTACAGGTGAAGACAAAACCAGGGAAAACTTGGTCTTACACGAGAAATGTCGAACTAAAATTTCACTTGAAATGATTTGTTTTTATAACTTTGAGGGAAAAAAACCCAAACATGTAGGAAATATTTAATATGGGAAAAACACTATGCTAATTGCTCTAAAGTTGTTTTAAAAATGGGAGTGGGGGGTATATATGGATTTTTTTATTTTCAGATTTGGGTATTTATTCACAACAGTATTGGTTGGAAAGGTTGAGTTTGTTCAATACAACACTAGATAGTTTTCTTTAAAATTTTTTAGAAGAAAAACTAGCCGTTAATTCGTTAGTTTGTTTAGAAGTAAAATTCGATAGTTTTATTTCAATTAAACTTTGGTCGGAGATTTTTGGCACTTTTAGATCCAGCACCCACATGAAGTTGCTATTTAAAATCTTAAAGAGGGGGTGCCTGGATGGCTCAGTCCTTAAGTGCCTGCCTTTGACTCGGGGCATGATTCCAGGGTCCTGGGATGAACCCTGCATCGGGCTCCCTGCTCAGTGGGATGCCTGCTTCTCCCTCTCCCTCTCCCCATGCTTGTGTTCTCTCTCTCGCTGGCTGTCTCTCTCTCTCAAATAAATAAATAAAATCTTTAAAAAAATAAATTTAAAAAATCTTAAAGACTCTGTTCTCTCCAATGTCTTTTAATTCTTATAGGAGCTTTTGTTAATAATAGCCAAAGGCAACTATAGCAGTTAAAGGAGAGATAACTTGAATTGGTATTTTTAAGGTAATACTAACTACTCTTGAAATAAATTTTGGGTTCGTGAAGGAAAACCAAATATATTTCATGATAATCATGTGCTAGGCACTGTTCTGGCACTTGACGCTTAGGACACTTAAATTCAGGGGTACCACATTTTACTGCTCCTCTCTTTATTGCACTTTTCAGATACTGCATTTTTTTTTTTACAAACTGGAGGTTTGTGGCCACGCTCCTTGCATGGAGCAAGTCTATCGGCACCATTTTTCCAACAGCATCTGCTCACTTTGTGTCCTCTGTGTCACATTTTAGTAATTCTCACAATACTTCAAAGTTTTTCATTATTATTATATTTGAACTGCTGCAATCTCATGATAAAACTTTAAGGGATGAGGAACTGCTTCTTGAGAATAAGCAGAGAAAGTGATTTCTTGAGATGGAATCTACGCCTGCTGAAGATGCCATGAAGATTGTTGAAATGACAACAAAGGATTTGGAATCTTGCATAAACTCAGTCAATAAAGCAGCAGCGGGGTTTGAGAGGATTGACTCCAATTTTGAAAGAAGTTCTGTCGTGGGTAAGATGCTATCAAACAGCATCACATGCTACAGAGAATTGTTCCTAAAAGAAAGAGTCAATCCATGTGGCAAACTTCGTTGCTGTCTTATTTTAAGAAACTGCCAGAATCAGGGGTTAAGGAGTGCACTTGCAGTGATGAGCACCGGGTGTTCTACGGAAGCCTCGAATCACGATATCGTACAACTGAAACTAAGAGAACACTGTATGTTAACTAACAGGTGTTAAAATCGCTACAAGCGCCCCAAACCTTTGACAGCCACCATCCTCATGGGTCAGCAGCCACCAACATCATAACCTTCCCCCAGCAGAGATTATGACTTGCTGAAACCTCAGATGATTGTTAGCATTTTTTAGCAATAAAGTATTACTTAAGGTACGTACATTGTTTTTCAAACATAATGCTATTGCACACTTAGGAGACTATGGTACTGTGGAAACATAACTTTTACACGCACTCGGGAAACCGAAACAATTCACTGGACTTGCGTTATCGCCATGTTTCCTTTATGTGGTGGTCTTGGAACCAAACTTGCAATATCTCAGAGGTATGCCTTTGTTACCTTACCTATTAACTCATTTAAACCTCAAAACAAGGCTTTGAGGTAGATGCTATTATCATTCTAATCGTACAGGTAAAGAAACTGAGGCACAGAGAAGTTAGGAGATTTTCCGTGGACACAAGTGTTGGAATCGGGGTTCGGTTCCGGGCAGTGTAGCTGTGGTCCGTGCTCCCTACCACTATTGCCTATGCTGTCCCGCCGCTGAGGCATTAGCACATGGATGAAATCGTAAACACAGTATTTTGAAAAAGCAGGAGCTGAGTATTAAAACAGTTGTTCAAGTTCCAAAATAGGCATTAGGCTTATCTGTTTTAAATATCTGATGTATTCATATTTATGATCTATTTCCCCTTTTATGTTCTTTCACCTTTAAATAAATATTTATTATTTTAAACAAAGTGAGGCACGGGGAAAAAAATCTGTAAACACAGAATAATTCTGAATGAATATGTTCAAAATTCATTCTTAAGAAATCATACAAGGGAAAGGTATAAATAATTTCCAAAGTTCTCACAATCATTTACTTAAAATAAAGATTAGAGAAATATTATATTATAGCAGGTTAATAGCACTCTTACAAAAGCTGTTTTCTCAATTTGATTTCTCCTTAATTAAGGGCTGGTGATATTTATGCTAATAAAAGTATCTGGTATATGACTGGGAGATTCTTTTTAACACGAAAAATTATACAGCCTGACAGTGTTCCAAGAAATAATCACTTTAATAATGATGATATTTTGAAAAAAAGCCTGGTTATTAAAAATAGCATAAAATAAAACTGTTCTTTATTTTGGCAGCAACCTCAAAATCATCAATTATATTTCACATTCACTCTAAGTTCTAAAACTATCTTGGACTAAGTTTGTCTGTGTCATTACATAATTTCTATAAACTTTAAACCCCCTTCCCCCCTCCCCCAAGCTTTAATAAAACAGGCAAATATACATCTCAATGGCAGATTAAGGCTTTTTGGTAGCTAAGCCTAATTAAAATGGCAACATTCCAATGGTTTCTTTACCAGAGAGCAAGGACATCTGTAAGGGATAAAAAGATACCAAGCATTTTGATGCATTTGTTTCCAGTGTTTAAATGTGGCAACAGAAAACACGGATTGATATTGGCTAAGCTACAAGCAACATTTGAGTTAGAGGTTTAAAAAGAGCACAGAAAATCAAAGCAGTTAAAGGAATTTTTATTTTAGGTTGTTGTTTTGCCTGCTATTTCTGCCTATTTGCATAGAATTCCCCGAAATGTGTCCCAGCGTATTATAGTGCCCTCGTGGAAATTTCTTATACAGAAAGAAGTTCTACAGGAAAGAAACTGGTTCAACTTTAATTAACCTAGCATTTCTCAAACTCACTGACCATGAAATACTTTTCTTTTTTTTTCTCCTTCCCAGCATCAACTTCATTCCCCTTTGAGCATCGTTTGGGAAGAGCTGCTCTAACTTACCACTCCATGGCATTTTAGAAGGTCATTATTAGTCTCAAAATGTTTTAAGTGCTTTTCGTGCCCTGAATTATTTCACAGTGGCCGTATACATTCCATGTATTAAGGTGCCAATCCAAGTTCCAAGACAGAGATGTGCTGAGAGAGGAAATAGAACTTTCCGGGCCACGGAGAGGAAAAGTCATGGCACTTAGAAAAGCTGCTCGTTTGTGTGACACTGACTTGTGTGAATTCCCTGCTCCCACATCTCCAGTTATTGACCGAAAACATTTTCAGGCTCCAGATCACACTAGTCGGATTCATTTCATAGCTCTCTCAATACCGAGCGGTATACCTAGAATAGAGGAATCTGCCGATGAATATTTGCTGAATCAAATTAAAAACTCAGATTTCCTCAGCCTATTTATCATTCTGTTGCTCCTAAACCCTCGGAATTATACTCGCTAAACACTGGCCCTGACTTTTTTTTTTAACTTCGTGTTTATGATGAGTTTAGCAACAGGTGAACTAACCGTGAACTCCTGTATACAGGTGAGTTCGGTGGTAGACACAAGTCAAGCGTTTTTTAGTTCATAATTTGATTCGTATACATAGTGACATGGAGGAAGAGAACAGTACTTTTTCTGATGTTTTTATTCATTTTTAGATTTTATTTTATAAAGAATGAGACATGCATTTTTCAAATGACTATACTTGACTCGGTGTGTAGATTTTCTTCTAATTTCATCCTTCTGAAAACCCAAGGATTTTAAAACCATGCGAGAAAGATATGGAGACACTGCTTGGGGTCGTTTTCCTTGGGAGCAAATATTTCAAATGAACAAACTTCACTTAGAAATATTACGAGCAGACGTTTGGTTTTTTCTCAGGTCACGTTTTTCACTTGCCATGTGGCACAAGATGGACAACACATAGAAGGTTCGAAGTGCAGGATTGGGAAAAGGCTTTCTTTCACACATAGTGTAGCTTGTGCCTCAAGCTACTTAAATTCTGTTCTGACATGCAGATAATGAACATGGCCTTTCATGTAGTCCTAGTCCTTTTCTTATAGAAACTTCTATTCTAAACACCACTCCCTCAAAATAAAAATGAAACTCAGCATTCATTCAATGCTGAAGGGAAAAAAAAAAGTTGTGTGAAATAATCTTAGTAAAATAATCTAAACTTTGTCACCTGATTTACTAGCACCTGGTATTTTTTGACATATCTTAACAGTGAAAATAATCTGACATTTTCTACAAAACTCCAACCTTAAAACAGCGTAGCAGGACAAAATTCTAAGCCTCCGCTAAGTGCTGCAAGTGAAAAATACTCAACCAAGTGTTTTGAGCAGCTGCCCGGTTAGTGGCGGCAATACTTATAAACAGACTTGTTAAATATTTTAGGTTTGAAATTTTGAAATTTCACAAATTATCCACGTTCAGATGAAAAATTTAGTTACCATTTTTTTCTTTTATTTAGGCACATATTTTTCATTATTTTGACTTTTTGTACAAACAATTTTACTTATATGGTAAATAAAATCACAATGCATTAGAATTTTTTTACATTGGCATTTATATACCAAAGTATAATAATTAGTTTTTGGTTAAGGAAATAAAAACCACTCTAGGTATGTCAAGCAGAAAGGATTTAGTAGGGGCATTAGTATTGTAAAAATGCAGGAGAGCCTGTCTGCCTCCCACCTTCCTCCTCTAAAATCTCTCAGGCAAGGGCAGTGGCATTCCCTGCTGGAGGATGGTATCATGGAACAGGAAGTTAGGGTCGTCTGATAGTAACCAGTAACCACAGTCTGCAGGAAGTTCCCACGAGGACAGCAGGCTGGAGCAGGATGGCAGGGATGTCCAGAGGCAGTCAGCAATGGCAGTCTACGAAAAGTCGATGTGCTGGGGTAAGGCAGTAAGTCACAGCGGGCTATGATAAGCTGTATTAAGGGAACTGTGCGACTAGGCAAATGCATTAAGCATAAAGGGAGCAGGTTTCTCACTGAAGGAGAAGGTACGAATATAGGAATGGGGAAAGCTGAAATAAACCCTGTGGTGTTAATCTGAAATTGGAGTTACGCTGTCAATTCACGGTTTTCAAGATACACAGATAGATAGCTGATGGACAGAGAGATGATGGCTGGATGACAGATGTGCGCGAACAGACAGACGGGTGTGCATGAGCGTGTGAGTAGCTAGCATGTGTGGTGTGGGCGTGCATGCATATGTATTCGTATAGGTCTACTTCCAAGCTCTGTCCAATGAGAGGTTTTCTGGATGCAGCAACACCCCAGGTGGCAACGACCACACTGGTTTAAACTAATATAAATAAGTAACAAAATACCCAGAGAGTGAACAAGTTTTGAAGGCAAATTGGACAAAGAAACAGATTTGAAAGGGCTCCCAGTGGCCAAACATAAAAAACAGAAGCATCAGAGAAAATGACAGGAATGCACTTTAAGCCGCTGAATAAAATAGAAATCCTCAAATCCATAGGGATAAATAAACAGAAAGAAGAAAGACCTGTCCTTTACAATAATATCAACCAATAAATGTAGACACATGATTAAATTAATAAAATCGCCATTTTGCGATCATCATAGAAATAATTTAGATAAGAAATATCAATGAATACTACAACTACTGGGTGAAAGTGGAATGACAAAAGGGCTATTAATCTAATCTCAAATATTTCTACGGAACACATTCATTATTAGCAAGGCAAAAATTAAAAAAAAAATTAGAGCAGAGACTCCCAGTATTCAAAATTTTAATCTAGTGATCGAAATTTAAACCACTGGTAATGGGACAAATCAACACCGTGTGCTACCAGATAGGATGTAATGAGAAGAGCACTGCATCACTTCTGTGTCTCTCCTGCCTCAAATCCAGAACCTGGGTCTAATCATGAAGAAACATCAGACATATCTATTCCAGGAACATTCTACAAAATTGGTGCCCTATAATCTTCAAAAACATCAAGTTCATAAAAACGAAAAGACTGAGGCCCTGCTCCTGATTGAAAGAAACTAAAAGGACCGTCAGACGCAAGCATGATCCTTTTGCCACAAAAGAAATTAGTGAGGTTATCGGTGAAGCTTGCATGGGACTTCTAGGTGAGGAGTACATGGGAGTTTGCTATAATATTTTTACAACTTTCTAGAACTTTGAAAATGGTTCAAAATAGAAATTTAAAACAAAAAGCCCTAGAATGACTGAAGAGTACAAGTGAAGATGATAATTCTCATTTTGCAACTAAGCATTTAAAAAGTTGGAAAGCTGTGGCAAAACTCCACATGTGAAAATTCACACATCTGTCAACTACCGTCAGAGAAGCCGTAATATGGCTTCTGACTGTGCTCTTCCTTCCAAATCTCTCAAGAGTGTTCCTCTTTAGAAGAACTAACCTGGGATACTGCTGGCAAGGGCTTTTGGGAACTGTAGTTCCCACACTTTAAAGCTCTGTATAGAACGTGGATAATGTCAACAATCTGACAGGCAAAGCAGCACACATCAATTCGGTTAGCACAAGGTTGACTGCTTTTTGTCATTTATTAATAAACATAGGTTTGCGGTTTGAAGGTAAACTCTTTCACTTTTTAGTGAATTTGCACATTTATTTATTGTTCAATATTGTCTTTTGGTTTGGTTTTGCTTTTTTTTTTTTTTTTTTTTTTGTCTGTACCTAGTAAAGAGCAGTCTCAATAATAAGTGCTAGGGATTTAATGGTCAACAAGCCAAGGAAGGTTTTAGGTCTCTCCTAGTCTATAGCTTTTATGGGGTCTGGAGAGTTGGTAAGCAAGTCAGCAAAAAAGAAACAAAACCCAGACAGGTACTAGGACTGAAATACACAGGGTCCTGTGACAGTACCTGGGAAGGAGGGAACACTGTGCATAAGGGCGAGAATGAGCCATTCACGTGCGACCCTGGAGGAAAGGCATTCTGGGCGGATGGAGCTGCCGATGCCCGAGCCCAGAAGTAGGAGGGCTGAAGAGGCGGCCGGAGAGAAATGTGGTGCTAAGGAGTTTGGATACTTCTCTAAGTGCAAAGATAAGGGACTGAAGCAGAAAAGTGATTATGATAGGACCTTTATTTTAAAATTGCAATTCTGGCAACCTTATAGACAAAGGAGCATTAGAGGTTGGGAGAAAGGCACAAGCAGGGAGGAGGGGCCAGTGGGTTATTTTACAAGATGAAATGAGAAATGAGGGTAGGCTCCAGAGATGCAGGAAAGTGAAGAGAGGGGAGATAGGTTGTGGAGGTAGAGCTGGGAGGACCGTCTTTTCTTTCCTTGTATTAGGTACATAATATTTTCTGATTGCTTGGTTGGTTGGGTAGTTGAGAAAAACATTCTGTATGCTTCCCCATGGATAAAGGCCCCAGATAGGATGATTACAATTTTAAGGCTAATGTAATGAACAACTGTTTTTGCCTGCACAGAATCCTGTCACCATCACTGGTAAGAGAAGTCAATTTTATTTTACTTTTGTTTACATTATTTTGCTTTTCCTTCCCTGTAACACGTAGCCCTGGTGCAGCCATCATCACTTTATTTCTACGTCCCTCATCCCATCTCACCCCCACCAGTGAATGAGCCCGGGACCCAGTCTAGCCCAATCAGTGTTTTGTCTCCCAGGACTGTGATTGAGTAGAGAAGGATACGAGGATGTGGGGAAGTGGAGCTAAGTTTTTCTAATAGGAGCGTTCAAACAGACTCTCAGTGAGTTCCCAACACCCTCTGAGATGCTGTAACTCCTGGTCTTTGGCCAGGTATATCAGACTTTTTTGAGTGTTTGAGTTTTTCAGTGCATTTTCTTTCCAGTAAATTCCTTCCAAATTTATTCATCCAGACTCAATTTCTGTGGTTTATAACCAAAGAATCCTAACCCATGTAGTAATTTCCCAGTGTTTAGCTATTTTTAATTTGGAGGGTAGTGTAGCATGTGTCAATTTAAAAAGACAAAATAGATGGGGCGCCTGGGTGGCTCAGCGGGTTAAACATCCACAACTCTTGGTTTCAGCTCAGGTCATGATCTCAGGGTCGTGAGATCGAACTCTGCGTCAGGCTCCGCGCTCAGTGCAGAGTTGACTTGATTCTTTCTCTCCCTCTCCCTTTGCCCTTCCCCCTGCTTGGGCACTCACTCTGTCTCTCTAAATAAATAAAACCTTTAAACAAAATAAAAAATAAAAAGGCAAAATAGAAAAATAAAGGAATTTAACTGTAACTTTTCGTTACTAAAAATCATGTATAAAACCAAAAAAGAGCTTTCACTAACTTCACTTCTAAAAAAATATTCAGTCTAATCTCTGTTTTATCAAAACATATACATAGTAATACAGAAGACCTTAGGAGAAGCAGCAATCCTTTGCCCGACCTCTCTCCACCCGTGGCGCTACGCAGTGGTAACCTCTTTTAGTCATTTCTGGTTTTAGATTTCTGGTTTTTTTCTTATTTTTACCTAATTTGCTAATTCTACTGTTCCTGATTTTTTAAACTACAAATATAAACTATCACATTCCTATAATGGCATTAAAAAAGTATTTGCATTAGCACTTTCAGTTGCCACTGTATTTTAAAACTATATATTTACAAAAAACAAAAACAAATTAAAAAATAAAACTATGTACTTATATTAATTTTACTTATTTCAATCAACTAAAGAGAGAAATATCTTGATTGCCCACAATGTAAAATGAGGTTTTCATTGTCCCTAAATTTCCCTTCAACTCGGTATCTGTCATCTGTTCAATTACTTTTGCATTTTTGAGGGTGGTGAATTTTACATTTAATTCAGTAAACTTATGGTTATTGAATTTTGCCCATACATTGAATTTAATAGTTGAAAATCAATGCGCAGCGTTTTCATTATTATGACCCTTCCCTTGCTTCATCCCTCCCTCTTTTTCTTTCTTCCTTTCCCAAGTGCTTCAATAGTATTTTTCCTTTGTGCTAAAACACTGTTCTAGGTGTTGGAATACAGTGGCAAATACTGTTTATGACTCAATAGTGACATGCACTATGTTTACTATCTAATATTTTAATTTTCCTGAAGCCTCTGATCCTTTTACTTACCCACAGCAACACGTTTTCTCTTCTTTTTTTTTGTTTATTGTATCCTTAGGTGTGTATACACTCTCAGTTTATTAACCACTCCCCCCCATTGCCTCAATTCGTTTCTCCATGGACACAGCTCCCCTGAAGCCCGCCACCTTCTTACACGAATCCAGGACTGTTAGCTACTTACCATCCTGGGATATCCCTGCTCGATCTGCTGATACAGGTGGGCCTCTTACCGGAACCATGGCTTGGCTCTTTATTTAATCTCTTACTACACTGTAGCACGTCTCTCATTAACTTTCTCCGAAAGTATGCACGGAACACAAGACATAAGTGTCTAAAAAGTCTTTCTTTGGTACTTATATGTGATTTGAGGATTTGTTTCAAGATAGAACTTCTAGGTTTAAAATTATTTTTCCTCATAATTTTAAAGGCATTTCTCCAATATTTTCTAGCATCTGATGTTACTGATAATGTCTGATATCAAAGTCTCATTTTTGCCTTTTTAAAAAAAAAGATCTTTTCTTTCCCTTCCTTTCTTCCTTCTTCTTTCTGGAAACTTTCAGTGGTTTCTCTTTATTTTTGGCATCTTGAAATTTAATAGTGATATCTTTAGTTTATTTTAAAAATTATTTATTTTGTTAATAATGTATTGTTATAATTTTTCCCATGATCAATATTTTCTGGGCACATGTGTTCTTTATCTTTGGGGAGTTTTAGTCAATATTTGTATGATAAATGTCTTCTATTTTTTTTCAAATTCTGGAACTCTGCATACTTGGATACTACTAGGCCTATGGGTAGAACAATTATATCTATTTCCCACTGTCTTGTCTTCTTATTTTAAATTTTAATTCATTTTCCTGACTTTGTATTTTTGCAGTTTACCGGATTTGGCAAGTTAGTCCCAGTTTTAATTTCTTTTTTTTTTTTTTTTAAGATTTTATTTATTTGACAGAGAAAGAGACAGCCAGCGAGAGAAGGAACACAAACAGGGGGAGTGGGAGAGGAAGAAGCAGGCTCCTAGTGGAGGAGCCCGACTGGGGCTCGATCCCAGAACACCAGGATCAGGCCCTGAGCCGAAGGCAGACGCCCAACAACTGAGCCATTCAGGCGCCCCCCCAGTTTTAATTTCTAAGGGATGTCTTTGTCTTGTGTGTCCATTTTCATAGCATCTTATTTTTATTTCATGGATGTAGTACCTTGACTTTCTCAGAATATGCTAGAGATTTCCTTTCTACAGTTCCTTTCTGAGGGAGAATTTTCGCACAAGAAGATGTTGCTTCCGTTGGGGTACTTTTCTTATTTTTATCTTGGTCTCTCTTTATGCCACAGGTTTTCTTCACATGACTGGTAGTTCTGATTAAATAAATGCCTATTTAAGAACGAAGCCGCTGGGAGATGGTGGAAATCCTGGGCACATTGGTGGGGTTTGTCCACTGGCACGACGCCCTGCAAGGGCTGTGGGCGGACACGTGCCCCTAAGCCCGCAGCTCGCGGAGCGCTTTACTACCCGGCTGATCAGCTATGAGCAGTACTCCTCCTCCCCACACAAACTGTGTGACTGTATGTATGTGTGCGTGTCTGTGTGTGTGCGCGCACATACGCGCGTGTACGCGTGTGTATGTGTGTGTGAGAGACAGACAGACCTGTAAGGGAAAAAGGGAAAAGACTCATTTGTTCTATAAAACTGATCTTTAATTAAGCCTCCATCCAGCCCCAACTCCCAGTCCTGCCCTCTCTCCTTTCCAGAGACCACCCTGGGTCGGAAGCTCCTGGGGTCCTGGGCATCTGCTGGGCAGCAGGTCGGACTCCACCACCGCAGCTCCTGAGTGTGCCCCCGCCCCCCAGCCTCCCGCCTTTCTGAAATATACTGAAAATCCCCCTCAGTTGCTGGCTGCCTTTGTGTGCTTTTTGTTGTGGTGGGACAGTGTCTTCTAAAATGCGCCCTGGCACTGTAACAGAGACACGGGAGATGAAGAGAGCTCACCTGCATTCCTCTTCCTGAAGCGGAAGCTCACTGCCGGTACTTTTTAATTATGCTGAAGAAGTATAATTTTGTTCAGTTCTGTAGGTGAGAGGGCATTTATTAATGTTAATTATAGTTTATATTTTACATTTTCTATATAGGTAATTTTGGAAATTCCTTAATGACTTAATATTTAAAAACTGTAAAATCCATGACTTTTAGGCATGGATTTAACTATTACAAGTAACACCTAATGTCTTTTATTTTGCATTTTAAAATGTTGCGTTCTGACTCTTAAGCCAATTTGCACATACAGACAAGTAATCAGAGGTAAAAGCACTTAAGAACCACAGAAAGTCAGTCACTCTGGGAAGAGAGTACAAAAAAGAATTTCCCTGGCAAACCTCTTCTCCTATTTCATTGGCCCAGCAAACCTCTTGTCACATCGCAAGTCTACCCCTAAACTAAGAAGGCTGCCGGGCTCTAATTTGCATAGACTAGTGAAAGCCTACCTCTGTAATCGGGGATGAATTTCCACTGCAAGGCAAATGCCTCACAGAGGAAGGGAGGGTGTGGGAACAACTGTGAAAGTCTTCAAGGAAGAGAGGGAAACATGAATACTTAACAGGCGACCAAAATATGCTGCAATCCACTTACTCAAGCCATCAGTTAATGACAATACATTCAAGCCACTGTACCGCGGAGGGATGGGATAAACTCCAGTGAATAAATCATGATCACGGAGATATTCCGGTTCTGCTAAGCACAGGGAGAGAGGCCAGGGACAGACATCGGAGAGTCTTACAAGTCACCATGAGGGATGTGGATGTTAGTCTTATAAATCGGAAACTGTGCAAGTGTTTTAGATAGAGGAGTGACTGAACGCATGCTGCCTTTTAAGAATATCACTTAGGGACAGGTGCTTGGCGGCTGGACTTGTGGAGCACAGAATTAGAGTCCGAGAGGTCATCTAAGATACTCTTCCTTTCTATTGCTTGCCTTCGGAGACCTGTGTGTATTTGTCCCTTGGCATCTATTGTTCTAATGATTGTTTTTGAATGTTTAATTACCAAAATATAAGCCTAGGTGATGGCAATTATATGAACCTTACTATTAAACAACCACAATCATCCTTTTTAGAACTTGTTTTTTCATCACAGATGTACCAAAAAGCACACCACTGCCATTTAATTTACTTGAGGGAATACTTCAGAAATTAAGTCCCTTTTCCCTTGCTTCTATTTCCTTGGACATAGGCTGCTATTTAATCGATGTTTATATCTACAATATGGTTCATTCACTCACAGCCTGTGATATACATACATACCACTTTCTGTTTCTATTAAGAAATTACTCACTAATTAATTTACACTTATTCAGGAATTTTTTTTTTTTTGGTTATTTGTGCAAAATTTCTACGCGATATGTTAGTTAAATATAGTTCTGAACTAACAGAAAATTCATAAACAAATATAAACCGAACTAAGTATGTCTGCCTCAAATTATGAAAGGATTCTTTTAAACTTCCCCTGTGAACTTTACCCATTTTACCTCATCTTGATTATTTTTTAAAGTACTTCTGCTTAGACTTCTATAGTATTGCTACAAGCTGGCATTTTGATTTCTGAAAGCATTATTTAAAATTTAGATTTGGCATCTGTCAAAACAAAACAAAACAAAACAAAACAAAACAAAACAAAACACAGTCATCCTATTGGATAATATAACGTAGCATCTGAGGACCACCCAAATTTAACCAATCACACAGAATGACCGGGGAAAAACACCCAGACAGAAACTTTGTCAAAACTATTGAGGAAAAAACAAAAAAATAAAAGTACTATAAATTAATGCCTTCCTGGTATAGTAGATTTTCTTCTGATTAGCCCATGCAAAATTTATGGTGTCAGATAACCAGCAAACAGAGACAATATAATCTTTTTTGTAAAGTACTGTCAGAAACTTTTACAGTGGTCCCAGTAATATGATCCTGGGCCTGTCTGACAGTCTAGGACACAGAGAGCTGTCAACCCAGGAGCGGGCCGAAGATGATTGTTAAGGGGATTTGGTACTCCTTCTATTTGCCTAATAGAGAGCCTTGTGCTCAGCATTTCCTGAAGCAAAAGAAGACAGATGAAATCTCTGGGCACTCCATTGCTACTGCCTCTCAAAGATTTCCTGTCAAAACGGGCCTATAAGGGGAGAAAGGTTTTCAATACCTGGCAGGATTTTCAGCCTTGCTCTGAAAAGGGTTTGAAGGCTCTGTCTTTGTTAAAGAAAAAAAAATGAAGAAAAAAATGCTGCCAAACTACCAGATCTAGTTGTGTTTAAAAATAAAAAAGCAATAGAGCAATATGACTCATATTACCATAGCGTACACGGAAAAAACAGTTTCGATGGACGTTTTATCAATACTTTAGGGTGTTTCCCCCCCTCAGATGGTGGAAGTGACCTTGATGCTCTTACTTCTCAACTGAAATAGAGAAAGTGTGTTTGTCGTCAACCATTTTTAGGACTCTTCTAGTAGTTTGCGTAGCGAATGAGGAGCCAAGGTCTCATTTTTGCCAAAGGGATGTTTGCCAATCTGCCTTCCTCCTTATTAATGCTTTGCTCCTTTACTTCCCCCGGCTTGTCAGTCAGCCAAGCAGCCCACACATATGCCATAGCCTCCGTCCTCAAGAGCCTGATATTCTGTGGGGAGAGACCATTGCAAGGGTGGGAGTTTTCCAGGTTTCTAGGAAAATACAGTCACACTCATATCTTTTCTGGTAGCACCAAACACGTCAGGAACCCCAGCCATTAGTTATCTGTTCTTTGCTCTGGGAGAAGCTGTTTCTGTCACTGTTTAGCGTGGTTCCTGAGCAATCAACTTCGCACATGTCCTTCCCCATGCTGCCTCCTTCTGAATGGAACAAAGGCAGAGAATCTGAATAAAATGAACAAAAGAGGTAACAAAATAAGAATAATAAGCAGTAGACCCAAAGTTGTCTCAAATTGTAATTCCCAGCTTGTGTCTTTGGTGCTAATCTTCGTTCTTCTGTTAATTGGCATGTTGTTAGCAAAAGTGAGAACAGAAAGCTAACACAGAAGACAAAACCAAAACAACACAATAAAACTACAACTGTCCTTAGGCATTTACTATAAGGGCACAGAGGGCAGGAGCCCCAAGAATAATACAGAACAGAACAATTGATTTTTATAAACAAAGACCCTCAAGTCATTACGAAATTGTTAAATCACGTTGCCCATACTTCGTCGGGTGAGATATGAAAAGATGCTATAAATTTAATAGCATCTTCATCAAATTTATCTCCTATAAATGGGTATATAAATAGTGCCTTTGTGTACTGAAAAGAAAATTTAGATACTCCATTCCACCAAATAAACTGTATTAAGTAAGATGTTACTATATATTGAAATAAAGCATATTCCATTTAAGTAGATTTATTTCATAGTATTACGGTATTTTTCTTTCTGTAGTAAAGTTTGAGAAATGTATGGATCAAAACCCTGTAACTGTAACACATAATTTAACACAATAGGTACCAACAACAAAGTTTCCCTAAAACAGCAGCTACAGTTATAGTAAACTAATTGGCAGCCTGTAGGCAATGTAAAGCCTTTTTTAATGGGCAGTTCCCAGGTGGAGGGAGCTAACTCTTAGAACAGCAGCAGCTTTCCACAAAGGATTTCTTTTTTTTTCCTGTGAAGGAGGTGAAGATGCGAAGCAAGGAAAGTCATAAAGTACATGGTCATGAGATAAGGAAAAAGAATACCATGGAATATTTTTGGCAGCGCAGGGACATGAGCAAAATTATGTGATGACTCAATTATGTATAGATGCGTGAGTAAACATGTATGTTTTATTGTTTAGAGAAGGCTAGAGTCATGATGAAATGATTTCTAGAAACCTGAGACCAACTCCTTTTATAATAAACCGCTGCGGTAATGTCTGTGTATAACAAAATGTTGCCAAGTGCTAGCCATGAAATAAATGCCTTTTATTATTATCTATGAAAACCAAATACCATTAAGACAAAAGTTACCCAAAGCAATTGTGGACAGTCTCTGGAAGTTGTAATAGGGTTTGAGACCTGAGCAAAAGAGAGAAGCATGACAAAGAGTGAACAGTCAACAAGATTTAGTAAGCCAAGTTTCCAGACAATAGCAAACTCAGACACTGTTCTGAGGAGTGACACTAAGTTCTCTTCAAAGGTGGGACGGTGTGGAAATCAAAGGCGAACTCAGAAGTTTATCTGAGTAGGAGAAACTGAGACATAAAAGCATCAGACGATAATCACAGGAGAGATTTTGAATGAACTGAGATCATGAAAATCTTTTTGGTGGTTGACCGGCCCTTTTTATTAGAAAGATAGTCTAATGATACACGTTTTCTTCAATTCTGATTACTTTTTGAGCTACCTTTGACATTCTTCATGAAGCAATGTCAAAGTAGACAGACTGAAGAGGCTAACATGCTTACATGAAGCAACACAAAAGTCAGTGTGGTGTGCATGTTAAATCAAAAGATCAGAAAGGCAGAACATCAGTTCTTCGATCCACTTGGATCCCTTAATTCTGAGTATAAAAATAATTGTTGGTGAGTTTGTGATATATATAACCTTTGTCCATTTGTCTATTGGAACTATAAGCATAGGAACAAATCTCTGACAGTGAATCAATAAAGATTTTGTAAATGGGACTGGATAAATAGAGAGCTAAAAAAATCTGTTTCAATTCAATGGAGGTTTTTCCTTCCACAGCTAATGGCTCAAATGTTGAGAACAAAAGCAGGAGGCAGATTTGGCTTTGCCTCCCGCATTTTGGTGCCCCATTCTGTTACCCACTGCTATTCTAGAATTAATGAAATATCAAAACCAAGCTAGTGGAATTGCTGCTAATTTGGCGTGTAATGAAACAAAAGAATCTAAAATGCATATGCTCCGACTTTCATACAAAGAGAAGACAATAAAAAAAACAAAAGAACAAATTACACTTTGTATCTTGGGATCTGAAACAATTACAGGAGGAGGAAGGTGGAGACTGTAAGACTCAATGGACCCTTTAATGAATAGTGGCAAAATATGCACCCAAACAAATGGCATTCTTCATACCTTAAGGAGAGAAACAGCCTGCTTCCATTCAAAGTTTTGTAAAAGGATCTTTATAGATTTTCCCCCCACTGACTTAATGTCAACTTTTGGAATTAATCAGCTTTCATTAGGGGACACGTACACGCATCGCAACAGCTTTTCTATTTTTCCAATCGTCACTTCATCGGGGGACTGAGCTCATCCTAGGGAGTTTCCACATTCATCTGACATCAATTATCCCAGGCTCCTGCTGGTATCCAATTCATGTCATAATAATTAACTTGTACCTATTACAACCAAATTTCATAATTAACATTTTATTCATCAAAAATTTTTGTCATGGACATGTTTTAAGATACAGCAAATTTACTACCTATCAAACACTCTTCTATTTTATCACAGATAGCAAGATCCAATTCCAGCTTAAAATTCAAATGACCACGCACATGACTTCTTTGTCTGAATAACCTGGACATATTTAATGATGAAGGAAATAATAGTGGAAAGTAGATTTCCTCAAAATATCCTCGACTGCCTTAAACTTAAAAACTTAAACTTAAAAATTTTTGAAAAATTCCATTCCTGGCTCATATTCTCTAATGGAAATTGGAACTCCTGCATCATAATCTCTTAATTATCACCTTCAATTTTGAAGAATTGTAGACAGTCATATGATGGCCAACATGTAATTTATAGCAAGGGCATGCAAACCAAATAAAAATAAGACTCTGACATTTCTAAAATACATAACTTACTTGGTACAATGATAGCATGGGGGCAAAAATGGTTGGATAGAAAATTTGAGGATTCAGAATTTGTATCAGACTCTATCACCTTCGGAATGAAGAATATGAATGTATGTTAAAACAAGGCAGTTATCATTCACACAATTCTCTCATCAATCTCCTAAGTTACATAAAATATCCAAACAAGATATTGAAAAGGATAAGGATTCTTTTGATCTAAATCAGATGGATGATTGACAGTAAATTTGATAATTGCCTCTGAGTTGACAACTTGAAACAGTTATCCAATACACGCTGATAACTTTATTTGATCTATGGATACCTAAAAACTGCGATTAGGCCTTTTTGAAAAAAGTTGCAATCTGAAGGAACAGTGTCCTCTAGAACCTAAACCTATTATTTAAAAAAAAATCCATTGGGAAAAATGGTATTTAGAAAGCTAACACGGCTATTCTCTATGGAGGTTTCTTCTTTCAACTGTTTCATACATGTAATTAGGATACTGTATTTTCATCATGCAAAGAGTTTATTTAATTTCCCCAAATCTAAAACCTGTCATTTGTATCTTTCACCTCCCAAGAAGCTGTTTGATCGAAGATTAACTTCTTACAGTTTTTCAATCAATACTTCCCATAAAGGTACGTAGGAAATTATAAACGCAATTAAAATGTATTAGAAAGTGAAAAATAAAGCTGTGTGGCTTCCTAGGAACTAAGCAATAATAGCAATTCTAACTATATTTATGTAGCATTTTACCATTTCGGTAGTATTTTTAGATGTATTATCTCATAGAAATACAGGATACATTATCACATAGAGATAGGAAAAATGGGGTAAATTTAAGGAAAGTGATTTGTTTTTCATAGTTACAAAATAGTAGTAAGTTGGGAACTCAAATACAGCCCTCACTCTAACCCTGTGTCATCATTCATTTCAAAGGATGGCGACCATACAAACAGATTCACCAGTGACAAATGGAATGGAAACAGACACCCTGATAGGCTCAGGAGTCCGTTAACTTATGGTTCTGTTACTGGGACTAATTCATCCTGACTAGTCCTTTGAATACCTGAATGAAGTCTTAGAATCTCCCTTATGCTTCTGTGTCCCCGCCTCCTTTCTACATTTTTATCTCCACTGATTCTTCATTTCCATCTATAAGGGATTCTCAGAAGTCCAGTCCAGGAGGAAAAAAACAAAACCCTTTAGTAACGTCTCTTTCTCCAAGTGATAAGAATAGCAGGGAAGCTCTCAGAACAACACCAATCACTATCAAACTATGAAACCCACGGTGAAGATCTGAGACTGGTGTGTGATTCTGCTCCAGCAGAAAATCATGCCTTGAAAATACAACTTGAGACTCCAGGCACCTAATGACACCAATTGGTATTCACGCAAGAATACAGACTGTTACATATGCTCACTGCAAATTCTGCTTCAGGGAGAAATGGAGACTGTTTAAGTGACTCCTTCTGTGCACTGAACTGTCTACTTACAGAAATGCCATACTAATTTTCGGGAAACTCTCTGCAAAACTCACTTGAGTGGTGAGTGAATATAAATGTCCCAAATTATTAAATACCTATTTCATCAGACCTGGCAACCAGGAGGTGATTGATTTTTGTACTCAGCTTATCCGCACACCCTTATTTATTATATACTATTTTGGAAGATCTTAGTCCTCTCTTCTATATGTGAAATATTTTTCTTCTTCTTGAACAGATAATGCAATACACTATTTGGGGACACATTAAGTTTGTCGTAAGTGGTAGAAGCTCCGGTGCACAAATCATCTTTTTAAAAATATATCTGATTTATCATACTTAAATTTATGTAATATATTGGGTACATTCGCATATGGCCACTATTTTAAAGCACTGTCTCCAATAAGCATTATGCAGCAGAACTTAGACACAGAGAGCAGCAGAGTAGCCATCAAAAGACAGCGTCTGACGGCGTAAACACAGCCCTAACCACTGAACCGCCGTCTTCCCCACTAGAAGTAGGTTACAAAATGGAGGCTCAATGGCATTCATGGAAACTGGAAGACAAAGCAAAAGAACAGAAACAATTTAAGCCTGGCTTTGATAATATACTTGCAAAACTGGCTTTCAAAATATTCTTTTTTTTTTTTTTTTTACAAAGTTTATATTTTAAGTTTGGGAAAGTTGACTTTTATCTTTCTTAAAAACGAGTGGGGAAAAAATAAACGACAGAAAGAAAGCATCTGCCAGGTGGGTTTTCCAAGTCCTGATTATTAAACAGTAATTTTCATCAGATTTTAAATGCTCCCATCAATAGCAAGATTGTGGACGGATGAAACAGCTAAATCACTAGTGATAGACAATTAGTTGAGTCTGCTGTCTCAAGCCAAGATTGGCAGAGTCTACTCCTCTCGTAATCAAATTCCTCAGCATTCAATACAGCAGCCTGAGTTTTCTAGTTAACGTTATGAAAGCAGCACTGAATAAATACAAATGGCTTAATCCTTTCCTGTAGTCATATTCTCCTACCCTGGTCCATGTAATTAGGAAAATACTACATCTCATGTCCTGAAGAATGAATACAGCAGATTGTTAATCATTATATTTATATGGTTTGTATAAAAAATATTTAAATTCATGAGTACTGTTAAGATTTCTTTCGGAGAATATTAATACACGTACAATACCCGAGTGTATGTCATCGTGTCTGTCCTTTATTGCTGCGTCTACGGGGCTTTCTTAGGAGAACCATTACATAACAAAAATTCAGGCACAGCAAAAGTTGAAGAAAAAAGTGCATATATTTTGGTTTGCATGTATGTACATAATAATATATATATGCATATGTATGTATATAATACAAACAAGTTTGGAGTTTGCACATTCCAAGGAAAAGATACATTCATACATAGATGAAAATATAATCCTACATTCAAATAAAAATGTGACATATTAAAATGTATCCTGAAAGTACTTCTAGTAAAGCCTATTTTATAAAATGTATGGTGAACTGTATTTTATCTGTATTTTACACCAATGTAATATTGATTTCCTACAAAAACACATAAATAAAAGATTTATGAGGAGTGTTGTGAATCTCATTTGGCCAACAAACCGTAGCTCTTTTGTGTCTGCTTCATGAACAGGAGCAAAAATGGTAATGCTTCACCTATTTCAATAATTTATTAAAAATGTACAAATGTTCATCATTTAAAAATAATTAAGAGACTAAGAATAATAATGGTGATTAATAACAAAACACTAAGGATTTATTTAACTCCCTAACCTCCTTACAAACAACAACAAAACATTTATCTAAGTGTGTCTGTGTACAATGTATAAAGGGGTGTGCAGTTTGCACTTTCAAAAATGAGTTTACAAAAAATAAATAAATGAGGAAATTAATAGGCAAAGAATACAGCTTTTGAAATACAATGGGTTTTTGAGACACATCAGGCAATAGTGATTACTTATAAAATACAAAACATAGCAGCTTGAATCTGATTGAAGTGGTCCCACACTGTGCGGGCCAAGGAGGCAAGAATCTAGAAGTGCAGGCAGAGGACAGAGAAAGCATGGTTGCAGAACGCAGACGAACCGTTCTCCTTTTATCTCAATAACCTCCACCCTCCCTGTTTCACCTTCCAAAGTTGTAACCCTGAACTTGGGACAACAATCGGGAGATTTCTGTTGAAGCTGTTCTTCCCTCCCCTAATCTATTCATTCACATAATTAACTGCCTGACTTATTTGTCCTCTGATTTTATCTGAGGAGCTGGCGAATTTCACTAATTCCTGCAGTTACCACATATCAATGTGAAAGAAGTATTTAATTCCCAAGATGAAAAGCAAACATTCAGAGTATGCACAAGTAAGACCAAAATACTGGGAAGTTAATAACACTTGTCACTCTTGTAGCACCTTCCAGCCAATGATTTCAAAGCCCTTAAAAAGTAAAAGCTTATCACTCTCATTTTGCTGAAACTGAAATCCAGAAAGGTTAAGTGATTTGTTTATTTATTTATTTGTGATTTATTTATTCTGCCCTAGTAAGTTAGTAATGGAGCTGGGAATAGGAGACAAAATTTCTGATTCCTTATTCTCTTTCAGACCACTCACCTTGCTTAAATGCTCACAGTGGAGGCTGGTGACATTTACTTTTATAAGGCAGGCATCATCATTTTTGAACTGGCGTGCCTACCCTATGCTTAGAAAAAGTCAGAGAAGTCAAGAGCTATTGCTTTGGACCGCAGAGTTCAGAGCAAAATTACTTTGAACAACTAGAACTTTAAAAAACTGTAGAGTTAATGGAGACATTTATTTGGCTAGTGCCCAGTATGATGTCACAAATTCTGCTAACATTTATCGTATACTATGTAACAGGCACTGTGCTAGGTGCACTGAGCTCATTAAATTAATTAAGCCACGTAACAGCCTTCCCCGCAGGTACTACTGCTATTCGAATTTCCAAAGAAAACTGAGGAATAGAAAAGAAAAGCATCCAAATCACAAGTTGGGTGAGTATGATGCAGGCTTCTGGCTTTAGAGCCTATGATCTTTACTACTAAGCAATACCGTCTTCTCTTTTTGCATCCCTGTAGGACATCAGAGATGAATAGCAGGAAACATGTTCTGTAAAAGCACGCAAAATGAACTGCTAACTCAAATGTGGACCGGCCCATCAAGCTGCTTGACAACATTCTTTCTTTCCAAGTGTTAATACAGTAGAACCCCATCTCAACACCAATTTAAAAACAAAAACAAAAACAAAAACATTGCAGAATTTCTAATACTGATAGGAGAAAATACAGAGAAGAAGGGTTTAAATGTCAGGGTGGGGGGGAATGGTAGACAAAATATTTTGACAAGGCTGTTCCAAGTCAATGAATTTATTTTGACTAAAAAGGTTACTTCACCGCTGAAGATTCAGTTTAAAAACAACTTACTTAGATATTATCCAAGTGCCAGATATACGTAAGGAAGATCTCCAAATTATAAGTTTAAAATAATATATTTATTCAAAGGTAAGTTACGAAATAAAATTTTAAGTAATAAATTATGTGATATGGTAAAAAGAACATTGACCTTTTCAGTTTGGATGTGGTTTCAAATTCTGGCCCAACCATAGATTGCCATGATCTTGGGTACGTTGTTTAATCTTGCTGACCTCTAATTTTCTCAGTTTTAAAAGAGGGATATTCCTGCCTCACAGAGCTGTGGTGAGGATTAAATGGTCCTCGGACTCTTTGACAGTAATACTCGTATTCGTCTTGTTTACCACATCGTAACACCCAGGCCGGCTAATGCGTGGTTTACTATAGGTGCTAAATAAATGCTTACTGAATGAACAATAATACTTAGAATTTCAACATAGAATCTGGCATGTTAGGTACTCAATACATGCTATCAATTTTTAAAATTTCATCATTCATGTTATAATGTTAATAATGTATATGCAAAAACTAGGAAGAGTCTCAGATTTATACTGTTTGGGGGCTAATAAATTTGTCTTCCATGTTTCATGGGTTTGAGGGGAAGACATGGGACTTCTGGATCAGAGACAAAGTACAGTTTATTAATTACAGCAATAGCCATAGTCAGGGTATCACCATTTTTGCACCAGTTGCCTGAGCCCGTTTCTTCAGGGCAACGTGGAGCGGGCCCAATAACGTCTGCACCGCCGGTGGGTGGTATTACCGGAGATGATCAGTAAGCGCGAGCGCGCGTCGCGGGTGGTATTACCGGAGATGATCAGTAAGCGCGAGCGCGCGTCGCCCCAGCGGGAGACACTATCTCGATCTCCCAAGGCTGCAAGTGAACCTGCGTTTTACTTTGAAGAGGGGCACTCTCTCTGCCTTCCACAAGCCTCCAGTGCCTCGCTGGTAAGATAGGCAGAAACTGGGGAACTGCCATCCAGTAGTATAAAAACATAATACGGTTCCGATCTGCTTTTCAAAAGTTCACGTTTTATTTTTATGAAGGACCTCTTTTTTTTTTTTTTGGCAGAGACAACTACTTTTACGAAGGACCCGTGTTTTTCCTAACCAAAACAAATCCAAAGAGGATTTTCACTTTTACGATTTATTTTTACATCCGTTAACAAGATGGGTCCTAAGGCTTCAGAAAGCCTAAGAGAGGTTGCTTTTTTAAAATGTTTTTAACGCTCAAAATGCTTCCATACAAAGTAATGTAATTGCTTCTTCGCTTTCCACCATTTCAACTTGGTGAAAGTTTTCATAGAAACAGGGCTTTCAGAGAGTGGGGGAAACCTGTATATTGAAACGTGATTAGAATGTGATTGTCAATTATAAAATGACAGTCTAGAAAACCACATAACGTTACATTATTCTTTTCAGAGAGTTTGACGTTAGATTTAATGTGTCAGATGTCTTGGTATCTAGATGAATTTACATTTTTTTAAGATTTTACCATTCTGTGAGAACATAAACATTGGCAACAGAGCCAGGAATGTGCTTCCTTTTAATACTACTCTGTTCTGAACAAGGACACCAGAGAGTTTATGGAGGAGCTTGTATCTATCAAAAACATAGAAATCATGAACTTGGGGTAATTCTGACAGGGCTCTACGCAGCCAGACACAGCAGCCTTATATTTCCGTATTGGAAAGAGACACACGGCTGGGAGCATCTCCGGCAGCAACTCTGGCAGGGATTCACTTGCAGCTGTCTCTGCCACCAGCTTTCTCAGATGCTTCTGCTGTTTTTCTACACGGCCCCTGCTGACTCTTGAAGGGAATGGCTTACAATTATTACATTCACTTCTTCAATGCTCATTTTTTCACTCCTTAATCACTTAATGTCAGATATCAATACCAGTGGCTCAAAAGAAGCCCTTGCGTATCAACTATGAACTTTCATCACCTTCAGTGACTCTTCCTAAGTCTCTTTCTACTTGTGCTTTCGCTTCACTATCAGCCCATCCACTCTGACAGTCTCTGCATTTCAAATTCTATGCCTGGCTCTGTTCTTGAATCTCTGATGGACAGCACTTGAACCTTCTCTTATCTGGTTCTGTTTCCTATTCCATCTCTTAAATGTCAAGTTTTCTCGTTGCTCCTTTGTCCTTTTCTTTCTCCACGTTCTCTGTCTACATGAACCCATGGTCTTCCAGCATTAGCTCTCTACAGATGGCATCAAAACTTATTATCTCCATTTCTTAATTTTCTTGATTTAGTCTCCTATTTTCAGAGATCCGTCAGACACTTCCACCTGAACACTCCAATACTATATCATACTCAACATATTTATAACTTAACTTCTTCTGTATATCCAACCAAATCAGTTCCTGCCCACAAAAACCCAATTTCTTTCTTTCTTTCTTTCTTTTTCTTTCTTTTCTTTCTTTCTTTCTTTCTTTCTTTCTTTCTTTCTTTCTTTCTTTCTTTCTCTTTCTTTCTTTCTTTCTTTCTTTCTTTCTGTTATTTATTTGACAGAGAGAGAGCACACACAAGTAGGCAGAGCAGCAGGCAGAGGGAGAGGGAGAAGCCAGCTCCCAGCTGAGGCAGAGCAGAGAGCACGACGTGGGGCTTGATCCCAGGACCCTGGGATCATGACCTGAGATGAAGGCAGCCGCTTAACCAACGGAGCCACCCA
Organism: Ursus maritimus; assembly: GCF_017311325.1. Classification (NCBI taxonomy): domain Eukaryota; kingdom Metazoa; phylum Chordata; class Mammalia; order Carnivora; family Ursidae; genus Ursus; species Ursus maritimus. The sequence goes on along the minus strand of NW_024423564.1, from coordinate 36,255,805 downwards.
GGAGCCCCAAAACCCAATTTCTTGTGAGGGCGTGCTGTTGCGGAGAGGGGTGCCACTGCTTCATGGCTCAACCATATAGATGTTTTCCATTCAGTCATCATCATCTTGGCTTAGAGCCTCTAACCCATCCTTTGACAAAAAAAAAAAAAAAAAAAAAAAAAAAAACCTGA